>NC_072384.2:112493904-112796166 GCF_028885625.2 Pongo pygmaeus | reverse complement strand
TTTTTTCCCGCTTCGTGTGTGTGTGTGTGTGTGTGTGTGTGTGTGTGTGTGTGTGTGTTTTGAGTCCAAGTCTCACACCGTTGCCCAGCCTGGAGTGCAGTGGCATGATCTCAGCTCACTGCAACCTCTGCCTCCCGGGTTCAAGCAGTTCTCCTGCCATAGCCTCCTGAGTAGCGGGGACTACAGGCACGTACCACCACTAATTTTTATATTTTTAGTAGAGACAGGGTTTCAGCATGTTGGCCAGACTGGTCTCGAGCTACAGACCTCCAGTGATCCACCCGCCTTGGCCTCCCAAAGTGCTGCAATTAAAGCATGAACCACTGCTCCCAGGCTTCCCTGTTGTTTCTTAATCATGAATGCTTTTGTGACAATTCACCAGCATTCAGGAAATATTAAGGACAGATGATGTATTGTCCCATTGAGCAATTAGAAATCTGCTATTTAGTCATATTAGAAGATTCTAAATCTGGGATACATTTCAATGGTGCATTATCACTGTGGACATCTTTAAAACTGCATGTTTCCCTTATGACACCACACTATCATATTTGCCTTCCCTGAAGTAATAATAACTCTTTTCTGCATGTTTGTTCCTTAGATATCTTCTTGATGCAAACTTTGAATTAGAGTTGTGTAGATAATATACTTTTCATTTGAAATTATTTAGACTTTTTCAACAGTATTCCTAAACACATTTATGCACTTTAGTGGTTGAATTTTTAATCTCTTTTGATTACACAAATGACTCCAATATATTATTATCCAGAGCTATGCAATCAGGTCAGAATTCTGTGTTTTCAAACAGAGAACCCTACAGAAAACCACACCATTTTTCATGTCTTCAAATTTTCCTAGTGTAATGATGTGGATAGTTTTGACTATCTTCCATCTTCTTTCACTTAGTGGTTCTTAAAGACATTTTTGAAAAACACTGATTTTCAGTTGAACAGTGTAAGAAACCTGGCATGATGGAGAATTCCTCATTCTTATTGACAATATCCCAAAGTGACAGCTCCCAAGGAAAGTGATTTCTCATATACTATAATATGTTGAACATTTTGTACTACTTGTAACACTAGATATAGAAAACAAGACTAGATGACATAAGAAAAGTGTAAGTCAATTGAAATTGTGGAATTGTTGGTTCAATGTATGTATGCAGTTTATCAGCATGAAGAGCCTTTAGTCTGATAACTGGCAGCTGTCAATGTGACCCTAAAAAGGGTTTCCAGGAGGAACAATGTGGAATACAAACCAATAAGTTTCAACTCATCTGATTGTGAGTAAGCAAAATCTCTAGAAAAGTGTAGAATGTCCAATTAAACAAATATAACCAGGCATAGGGAAGGCAATATTGTCTTTGTAAGGACCTTCTTAAAAATATATTGCCCCATAATTTCCATGGAAATTCTTTGAAATATCTCATCTTTTAAGATATGTGGTTGATGAATTATGTTTAGGCTTTAAAAAACTTTCTTTTCTGACTATAGGAAATAAAAAACATCACCACAAACTGGAGACAAATGTGTCCAATTATATGGCGTATTTATAACTTCTAGAAAAGAAGTGTCAGTCCAGAGTAAAATCTCCAAGTTTGCAGAAACCAAAAGATTCCTAAAAACAAAAACATTATCAATACAATTATTGCTTTCATCTAGCCATTCTTTCAGTAAACATTTATTGACCCAAGCACTGTGAAGTGTGCTAAGAATAAAACATCCTCTGTCCTCATAATGCTCTTCATTTGTCTGGAAAGACAGCCATTGAGCAAGAAATGATAAGTTTGATGCATGTCATGAAGGATGTCTGAATGTTACCTTGCAAAATTCTTTATAACACCTGAGGATGGTTTATTAGGAAAGCTAGAGCAGGACCTCAGAATAGTGAGAGTGTTCCTTTGAGTCAGATGCAAAAAGAAACTTCTATAAGAGGACATGGTTACAATGAACAAGCAAAAACCCTTTCTGAAAAGACAAAAGCCTGTGTGCTTATGATTCAAACTTTTGATTTTTTGATTTGGAAAAGTTGGGCAGATCCCATTCTTTCATAATTAAAATACATGCATGACTTTGAAGAAGTAAGTATAATAACTGACCAAATAAGGCAGACATTATGGTTTCAAAATAATTCAAATAAATGAATCTGACCTACAGAAAAACATTTTTAAATGTATGTGACCTAAGATTTCAATTTTATTTGTATGGCGGGGCCATTCCTGAGCATAACTGTGGGCTGGCTATAGCATGTCATTTCTTATATGCCTAACATTAGTCTCCTAAGTGGAAAATAAATCGTGCAGTCTTGAATTTACTTCTTGGAACAGTTTTCAGAGATATATTAATGTATAAGAAGACATAATTGGCTGTAGTTTTGGTGAATATTGTATATAACATTGCTGAAATTTGGATTTAGGAATGAATGCTATAAAATGAAAATACATATCACAATGATCTATTTATGTATTAAAGAAAGGCATGAATGTGTCATATTCTCAGCACCTTTTATGAAAGCTTAGCAGATGTTTCAGTTTTCATAATGTATGCAGTAACATAGTTTTTATAACTTTGCACTTAGAATGAATTCATTTTAGTATAGCACAAGATATTTAAGAAATACATTGAGGAAAATAGTGTAAACAAGTAGAGATTATATTTTAAAGTAGAAAATATCATCTACCAGAGCTGATAACAGTGTTTCAATGCAAGAAAGTTTAAAGAATCTCAGACATAAAACATATTTTGGATACTATTAACTATTGAAAAGGACATTAATTCAATTCTAGGTATGGATTGATTGCCTAATATATTCAGATGTCTTAAACATAAAATGTATAAAAGCCAATGAAATACATTTCATTCCTCACAACAGTAAGTCCTCAAAATGATTATTAAATGAAATATTGTAAAAATAATAACTGAATCAATTAAATTACTACATTAATGACATTGAACTCTTGAAAGCGGTATATTATATGCATTAAAGGCAAATATATGCATATACATTTATATGTATATGTATACAAACACACACATACATAGTATCTTAACACAGGTAGTATGTCTAATTTAGGATGAAGAATCATTCAAAGTCAAATCTGTCTCTTTTGTTTTGGCTTATTTCCACGTTTAGTATGATTCTGAAAATGTCAGTCTATTGGAACCCACATACATACACAATTTAATGGATGCCTGCAAATTTTCCTATTTAATATGTTTGTCTTCAATACTTTCAAATGCAGGCAACTCTTTGCCTCCCCCTTCCAAATCTAGTGATTGCATGTTACAACATTTAGTGTCATTCGTATATTGACTTGAAAACCACATTATCTGTCTGGTCTGAAAAACACTAATTTTGAACGTTCAGTTCAACA
This sequence comes from Pongo pygmaeus, assembly GCF_028885625.2. Lineage (NCBI taxonomy): Eukaryota > Metazoa > Chordata > Mammalia > Primates > Hominidae > Pongo > Pongo pygmaeus. The sequence continues at coordinate 112,792,793 of NC_072384.2, read as the reverse complement.
GTTTTTCTATAGCAATTTGGGGGTAGAAACAGAGTGAATTTTGAATGTGCCCTTAACTGAAATGTTAAAAAAAAAAATGAAGGAAGAGTACTGTATACATAGTAAGAAGTTAGCAAATACTGTGCGAATATGAATAAAGTATAGGCAGAGTATAGGATATGGCTCTTTTCGCAAGTATGAAAATACATTTTAAGGAAAGCCTAAATGCTCTGCTTCTTTGAAGCTTTCATATTTGCATTGAAATTCAGTATTTAATAAACTTAATTATAGTAAAATGAACTCTGTAGGACCATGTCAATGGGATCTAATGAAAGGTTAAAACACTTCAGAAACACCTATTTTCCAGATACATCTTGCCTTACATTAAAATCTAGTGTTTAAAATTTCTTGTTATGAAGATTTTGTGGTAAATCATTTATGCCTCTTAAAGAGGAAAATTTTTCTAATTATAGTTATTTAATTGACAATCTAGGGAGGCACAATTACTTTTGTTAAGAAGCATTTCTCAAGTTAGTAATTTAGCATTTTCAAAAAGTGTATTTAATTTCTCTCCTTAATATATTTTTTTTTTGTTTTTATAATGGTTCTTATGATTGAAGGGAACTAAAGCATTTTATTTAATGGGCTTCAAATATACATATATATATGTTTATTTTATTTTATTTTAGCAAGGCAGACTCTATTGATGGAAAATTACAATAAAACTAGTGTGAAAATTTAGACACTTAGCAGGTGGAGAATACACAATTTTGGATTACTCTAAGCAATATTCCTTAAACTACTCCAAAGGATATATTTAGGCATTATATTGTAATTGCTGAATGTGAAAAACACTAGAAAATGTTATTAACTAAGTGAATTAGACTGGAAATTACCAAGAACTGGATTTTACAATATTAATAAGTATTTCTTCATATACCATTGATATTTTTACTTAGTATTAATATGGTGGGAATTTGTCAGCATACTTTCTAAATTTTTTTTGGAGTACTGTCTTGGTCTGCTCAGGCTGCGATATCAAAATACCATAGACTGAATGGCTAACGATACAGTTATTTCTCACAGTTCAGAAAACTGGAAAGTCCAAGACCAAGATGTTAGTAGATTCAATTATTCATAAGGGCCTTCTTCCTGACTTGCTGAGGGCTGCCTTTTTGTTGTATCCTTACAGGGAAGCTCTGGTGTCTGTTTCTCTTTTTATAAAGGCATTAATTTCATCATGAGAGCTTCACCCTTATGACTGCATCTAAACCTAATTATTTCTAAAAGGCCCCATCTCTTAATACTATCCCATCGGAGTTAGAGCTTCAGTATATTAATATTGGGAGAATACAAATATTAATAGTTAGCTGAAAAGGAGTACTGATTTAAAGTGTAGCTTGTTTCTGTGTCATTAAAGCAAATTATTTCTTATGAAGGATCTGTTATAGTACATAGGTACTAAGTGATAAAGTAGTTTATCAGGTTTCAAAGATACTGAGGAGCTCATAGTTTTCATTGAGAACTATTATAATTCTAATATAGCTTAGCCTTGGCTGCATAAGTTAGTTGTTATGCTTCAGACTGACATTACAGGCTGAATATCCCTTATCCAAAATGCTTGGGACAAGATGTGTTTTAGACTTGGGATTTTTTGGTAAAAATGATTCAGTAGACAATTTTACTGGTTCACCATCCCTAATCTGAAAGTCCAAAGACTGAAATGCTTTAATGGGCATTTGTTATTAGTGTAATGTCAGCGCTCAAAAAAAATTGGATGTTGTAGCATTTCAGATTTTAGATCTTTGGATGAGGAATACTCAATGTGTGGTTACTTTTTCTCTTTCTGATCACTATTTAGTTCTTGTTAATTTAAGACAGTGTAAGTGAAGAAGTGGACAATCTTGATTTTTTTTTTTCTTTTAGGAAACTGATAGATATTGCTTCATCTGCCACAAATACTTATGGCTAAGAAGTATAAAATAAATTACAAAATAAATATTTATCTACCATTTGCTTTAACTGATGATGTACAAGGTAAAACTAAAATGAGCTTTCAAATTGGACTGATAGTATGTAGTTCAAAACTTAGGAAGATAAAACCCATCTCTTGATCTTTCTATCTTGAATGCTAATTTTTCAAATTTCTTTTAAAGTATAAATCCATTTTCCCTCTCCTTTAGGTAGTATACTTTTTCTTAGAAACATATTCCCTGTAGGAAAGTAATTTATGATACTATCTTATCAAAGCCCTTATCATGAGAGTTTGGATGAAAGGAAGTGGAAATCATCCTTATTTACCAAATAAAGTTGGATTTGATAAGATTAGGGATTTAAATATGCTGATGTTATCATGTGGATTCGTCAAGCTTTGAAACACTGAATAAAACTTGCCAATAAGTGAAAGATAAAGGTGCCATTGTTACTGAGGTGTGCCTGTAGACTGCATGAAGGGAGTAATTTCCTTTGCCAATTTCTGAAGTGACCCCAGACTACATATATATGTCAGTAATATACTGCAATGCTAATAATGATGTAAGGGTTGAACTTGGTGTTTCATGAAATTAATATATATGAGTTAAATTAATCTTGTCATGGTCTTAAAGGCTTTACTCATATTTTATATGAATATATTATGTGAGGTTGAAGATTTAAGAACGAGGCAGTTTGAAACTCAAGAGTTTTAATTCAGATTTATAGATCTTTACTCTTTTTTTTAATATAAAAAGAAAAGATATTGAAAATGAACAAACATGTCTGACCCCTTTCCTAAGTACGGGTTGCATCTTTTCACAAGGCTTCGGTGGGTGTGAGCCAGAACTCTCTAGCAGAGGAATGAAAGGATGTTGCAAACAGTACACTATTGTACATTTCTATCAAAGGCAGGAAGCTGCAGGGCTTGATGTGTATCTTAATTCCTCTACTTCTTGCCCTTGCTGCCATGTTTTCAACAGCTTGTTCATTTGGATATGGCAGATAAATAGGTATGGGTGGACTCATTTGGAGGGTAACTTTCCGTTGATTTAGTTTGTACAGAAAGATGCTTTAGTAACTACCTCTCATGTCTTTTCAATCCCACTAGCAATACAAATGCGAGTCAATAGAAAGTTTTGTTGATGGTCCCATTCATGGCTAGCTTTGTGGGTATGTAATTACACAGGCCCCTGTGTTAAGAAGAGATTCGTGCTTTGTTGCTGCTGTCTTGAAATTTTTAGTTCAAGAAATAAGGGACTTCATGTTTTTATTTTGCACTAAGTTCCACAAATTTTGTAGCTTGCCCTGGACCCATGAATGATATCATAATTTGAATGGAAAAATAAAACTTTCTATTCGTTGTATGTTCCAAATGAACAGCCATTCCACATTTGGATATCAACACAGAAAACTAGCACTTTGTAAATTATTTTAAAGAGGAGAATGATAAATAGCATTAGAAACCCAGTTAAGAAAATATTGTGGTGATATTTAACTAGACACTCATTTTCATATTTAACTCAGTATTTTGTCTTTATTTTGTCATAAAATATTATAGTATATCAATGTCTTCTAAATAAATACATTTATTCTTGGTTATACATATATAGCCTTTTAGTCTTCAAGTAATTTGGAGAAGTCTCTTGTTTAGCATATTTTTCTTCCATCCAAATAACTGTGTGTGTCACGTTCTTTATTTACTAATATTTTCCAATGATTTCTAAATGCTATTTCCTTTAACTGTATTGAATAAAAGATCTGCAAATACAGGTATACAGCATGCCAAAATAAGTGACACACACAAACAGAGCCCTATTTAAATTATTTTAAATTATGCTACTATTTTTCATTAATAGTATTTTCTTTTCTAAGTATCTAATCTAATAGTATCTGCTTTTCTCAAGGCTTTAGGATGGTGGAGTAGAGCTAATTTCAGACAAGGAATAATCTCTAAACTTGTAAAACAGGCATTCACAAAGTAAGTGGTTAAACAGGCCTTTTTTATGAATCAAATTACAGACCTAAAGTATTTCCTTTCCCAGTTCTTGGATCATTCCTTTCACTTCTAGGATACCAAAGTACGTAAGTGACGTTTGACAAGAAAATTAGGTTCCAGACTTACTGCAATGAGATTATGAACTCATCAAACATGTTTCTGAAATCATCATCAGTTTCAGTTTAATAGATTCAAGGACTCATTTGTTACAAACAAAAAAGCATGTTACTCCTAGTTGAATTAGCATCAGGTTGGCAGAGTTTAAGGCAACTTTTGGCCTTAAAGTCGATGTTTGGATTCAATTCTCTGAATGTTTATTTCAAGCCAAATGTCTAACCAGACAGAAATCTGTGCATGTAACCATTTATTGTGACAACAACTACATCATTAGACAAACCAGTCTGGTCACAGACTATGAGTTAGCCTCCATGTCTTTAGCCAGCTTCTTTCTGTGGGTTCCAGTTTAAATAGATTCAATATGCTTTCTAGTTCAGATTCATATGAAACAGAAAGAAAGCTAGGAAATAAAGAATGTCTGTACTCATTTATAATTTCTGCATATTGCAGGACTAGGAAGGAATTGCTAAACGTCATATTTTTATTAGGATTAGAAATTTTAAAGTTAAGGGTCCAATTTATCAATTTAGTTTAAAATACTAAGATTGGAGCCTTGGAATTTCGTTAAACCTGTCACATTAGAAAAGCCCTGAGATTTTAGAATGAAACAGTTTAGAGCCATATAAAGTTATTACAGCATTTCGGAATTCTTGGAGAAAGATCACCTTTCAAATTGTAGATGGACTTCTGGTACGCAAGACGCCTCTTCCGACTAAAGGCATTTGCAATTTGCTAAATTGCAAATATTAAATCATTTTGATTTTTAAAAGTCCTTAGTTAAAATAATATAGAATGAAAACATAAATTTTATAGCCTTTCACTAATAGAGCAATGAATCTGCCAATTGAGAAGTTTTACAAAACATTCCTCTATATAAAGTACTCTAAGTGGTGCTATTTAGTGGTAAGGAATGTAACTATTGAAATTTAAAGGATATTTAATAGCAGTCAGGTGTTTTCAGAGATGAATTCCCATGAGATATGCAAAGTTGTTTTTGAATATTTTTGTGTGCATGTGTGCATGTTTAAGAGTTCAGTATAACCACTTTATCTATATATATGTACCACTTAATGGGGCGTTTTTACTGTCAACTCATGAGATCCCAATAACTCTGGAAAGTTGTAAACCAGCATTTTATCAGTATTTTACAGATGAATAAAACTGAGAATCTGAAGATTAAGTAAATATACCTGATTTCTATAGCTATGACTTGAGTAGGCTGTACTCTTGTTTTATCATTTTGAAGATTTATTTTTCTGTAACAATCACTATAGATAATATATCATCAGCAGAAGATAATTGAAGTATTGTGTGGCTTTTTATAATGCACGTGTGTGTACATGTCATATAAAAATAAATGCTTTTTAAAATAATTTTGATAATACCTATTAAATACTCTAAATTATAAGAGAAGTAGGAATACAAAGATGAACTGAGTAATGATTTCAAGCCCAGGGTCCTTTCTGCTATAACATACTGTTCCTATATTGTATTACTAGTTTTGAAATTACTGAGATGTTTTCTATTAACACATATAAGACAAATAAGGTATACAAACCATAGAACTGTTTTACAGTTGTATTCTTCCAATCACTATTAATTATCATCACCATAATTAAATTGAACTTGGTTAAAAATGGCTTATCCAATTAAATAAATGAAATATAACAGGAGAAATTTTAATATTCTATGTTATAATATTCTATGTTATTTTAATGATATAGCCAGGTATATATGTGGCTATTTAGCTTTTTCACTGATTTGAAATCACTTACAAGTAAATAAGAGAGTTGAAGTATAAGGACTTTGCCTATAGTAAAGCACTGTAAAAATACTCTACATAGGCTGGGCGCGGTGGCTCATGCCTGTAATCCCAGCACTTTGGGAGGCCGAGTCGGGTGGATCACGAGGTCAGGAGTTCGAGACCAGTCTGGCCAACATAATGAAACCCCGTCTCTGCTAAAAATACAAAAAAAAAAAAAAAAATTAGCTGAGCATGCTGGTGTGTGCCTGTAATCCCAGCTACTCAGGAGGCTGAGGCAGGAGAATTGCGTGATCCTGGGAGGCAGAGGTAGCAGTGAGGTATTCAGTGAGAACACACATGCATTTCATGCTGTAGATAAGCCTTATGCATAATTTAAAAACAAATATTTAATGCCTTTCAGGATTTTCCAAACTACACAGAAAACTTAAATGTGACACTAAAAAGTATGATTTCCTGAAAAGAAATCCATATTTATACATACATATGTTCCATATATTTTAGCTTAAATTTGTCTTCAGAATGATAGTTTCTTTACAAAAATAAAACAACTTATTTGTGATGATTTGTATATAATGAAATTTCACTTATATTATTTTGTGCACTAGAATATGTTTACTATTGTTCTTTACTCCCTAATTCTAACTCACACTAACACAAATAAACATAGCAATAAATACAGAGTTATCACCATTAATGACAGTAACAGGTATCATACATTTCTTAATAAAAAGTCATCCCAATGTAGTCTTTTGGTGATTACATTGTATAGCTGTATAAAATGTGTCACTTCTATCTTTAAAATACTTCAAAATACAGATGATTAAAGAGAAACACTGTTATTTCTATTTTTTTTTAATCCAGGCAGTTTCTTTAATATCTAACAATCTTTGAGTTTATTTTTTAGATTTATTGTTTTCTGAAGATGAAGCTTGGATTTATTTCAGAGTTTCTGTTAATAACTAGAATACATGAATTTAGATTTCAAAGTGCTTCACTATTTAGCCTGAAGAACCATTCCACCCTAAAGTTTCTGTTCGATGTGATGTATTATGAAAGTCCAGATTTAGTCATACATTTGTTACAACTGAACCATAATGATCAACATTTTCATTGAATCATTCAGTCTTTTATCATCCTGTTGGAGACTGATGAATGTGACTCATGGTGTCAGTAAAGTGGAGACAACAACTCATTCTGCAAATTTAATAGTGAAAGTGCTTAATGAATTCTCAGCATGAGTATGTGATAAACAAAACTCTTTGATCATCATGCATTATATATATAGATAGACCAGACATCACTGTTTTACCTTGCATATAGTTTTACAAACATTGTAAAGAACATGCACTTTGAATAGAGTAGGACATGCCAATTCTTAATCTAAAAAATTCACTTACACATGTGATATATTTTTTCTGAAATAGACATATATTTACATATACAATTATACTTACATACAGAATTTAAAGACTGGGTAGATTACACTGCAATAAAAAAAACCCCACAAATCTCAAGGACTTTAAAACATTAAAGACTTCTCATATAAAATCTCCACATCTCCATATCTCCACATCAGCATAAACATTAGTATTATTTATTTACTGCTTTTAAATTGAGCAGATACCTAAGATCATAAACAGGGATTAAAATGGACAAGTAGGTAGAGAAGGTTGTGCAAGGTGTGTCTTTCCATGTATTTTTACCCTTATTTAAATCTCCCTTTTTATAAATAACCTGTTCTCTGTCCAGGCTATATTCATTTCTGTTTTAAGCACATGAAAATGGATACTTAATTAAAATGAAGTAAAATTCTGCCTAATTAAGTTTGGTGATTAGGTTGCGAATTTGTCTATGTTCTTGAATAAATGGTTTAGTAAAGAAATGATTTGTATTATCCGTAAAGAGAATTAGCCAAGAGGAAAGGAATTCTATTTGAAGAATGTAGTAGCCAGGTGATATAGTTGATATGAGAAACTACATGTGGATTTCTGGCATTGCTGCTGCTGATCACTTGAAATAATGTTTTTGTCATGATTGCTTTTAAATGTCATAATAGAAGAAATTCCAGTAAAATTTAGAGTGAATTTAGGGAAAGTTTAGTAAAATTCTGGTTCCCAGTCTGTGCTGCATATTGGAATCATCTGGGAAGCTTTGAAAAAAATCCTAATATTCATGACTCAGTCCATCATTAATTAAATCAGAATGTCTGGTTAAGAGGGCGGTGGTGGTGTCACCATCAGTATTTTTTTTTTTTTAAGAGATGAAGTCTCACTGCATTGTCCAGGCTAGAGTGCAGTGGCTATTCACAGGTGCGATCATAGTTCACTACAGCTTTGAACTCCGGGGCTCAAGGTATCCTCCTGCCTCAGCCTCCCAAGTAGCTGCAACTACAGGTATGTGCCACCATGCCTGGCCCCAGGAATCAGTATTTTTAAAAGATCCTCAGGTGATTCCAGTATATGGCAATGTTTGGGAACTCATTGTATTAAAAATGTTGAATTTAAAATTTTGGAATATAAAATAATAGCCATTATCCTTAGGAAACTAACGTAGGAACAGAAAACCAAACATGGCATGTTCTCACTTGTAAGTGGGAGCTGAACAATGAGAACGCATGGACACAGGGAGGGGAACAACACACACTGGGACCTGTTGAGGGAGGGCGGGGATAGGGGAGAGCATTAGAGAAAAGAGCTAATGCATGCTGGGCTGCATACCTAGGTGATGGTTTGATAGGTGCCGCAAACCACCATGGCACACATTTACCTATGTAACAAACCTGCACATCCTGCACATGTACCTCAGAACTTAAAAAAAATAATAATTAAAAATAAAAATAAAATGTTACTGAGAAACAAATATTTTAATATGTTTATAAATATAGATTTTTATTCTCCTAAATAAAACACTTATTCAGTAATTGTCTATATGTGTGAAAGTACTTTGCAGAACTAACCTTGTAATGATTACCTTATGCCTAAATTTTCAAATTTTTACTAAGCAACCTAATAGTACATAATAAGTGCATATTCTCAATACAAAGCATATCTACTTAATGCATTTCAAATCTATGTGCATTGATATTATATTTTATAAATTATTAACTAGAGTATTATAATATGTCAGTGGAAAAGAAGACAATTTCTAGGACATCAGATGGTCTTTTGTCAAAACTTCTAATTCATGGAAGTAACTTTGTACTGCTGTTTAGAGTTCATTCTTAAAAGCCAATGTTTTTCATGTATATACCCAAGTAAATGCATATATACATAGATATATTACACATACTCTTGAATTTTATATATATGCCTATTTACTTAAAACACTTAAATACATATATATACATATGAAGTAGCTGTAGTACAGTGGTGAAGAACATGCATTTTGAACTCAGAGTGCTTGGGATCAAACCCTGGCTTTGTCATTTACTAGCTTTGTAACCTTAGGTTACTAAACTTACCCTGCCTCAGTTTCTTTATCTGTAAAATAGGAATAATGTTAGTTATGTATTGATTAGATTGTTATGACAATAAATGAATTAAAACCTCAGAAGGGTGTCTGACAGTTATTAAGCACTCAATAAATATTAGTTACCACTATTTTAGTTTTACTTTTAGGTATTCAATTCTACAGTATTGCTTATTAAAACATGAATAAAACTTGCTCAGAAGTTTTGATCCAGTGAAGGCGACATGCATACATATATGTATTTATATATGTTATATCATATAGATAATGTATATTTATATATAATATATATCATATATATAATCTTTTAATACTGTGTGATAAGCTTAACAGTCGTATTTAGAAGGAGAAGAGATACCTAACATAGGGAGTATGGGCAGTGGGGTTTGGGAAAGGCTTCCAAATGAAGATAACACTTAAGCTATTTTAAGGGAATTCACCCTGTTGGGAGGTGAGGGAGAGAGGATTTGTGCAGAGAGAAGAGTATGTGCAAAGAGACTGAAGTAGGTGTTGAAAGCACGGCATGTTCAGAGACCTAAGAATGGAAGGGTGTGGAATGTGTGGAGAGGAAGAGGAGAGTCACCTCATGAAGACATTTGTATCTTATACTAAGGGGTTTGGGCTTTTTCTTGATGGTAATGGAGAATCACTGAAGGACTCATAATGCAAGTACTGGTATTGTTGAACCATTAATCAATTCACTCACAAATACATTATCCCAAATGACAACCAGAGTCAGTTCCCAGTCAACGATGAGTCTCTGAGAGGTTTTTAACAGTGAGCAACAAAGGCGAATGTTTCATTAACGTACCCGTCCTATACTCTTCATTCAATCTGGCTTTTCTGTAATCTTCAATCATTTAGTCCTTATAATGAAAACTAGATAACTATAATATGTGTAATCATCTTTTATCTGCAATTTGTAACAGCACATAAGTAGTAGTAATTTTGCCTCTAATATGGCTTTCAGCCATATGTGCTGTTCTCATTTTATACCAAGAAATTGGCCATTTCATCATCCCAGACTGAGTGGTCATACTAGTTCTAGATCTGTGGTCATATTATCTATCCAAAGTGAACCGATTTTTGTAGTTTCCTTTAGACTCTCAAGGAGTTCTTCTTTGTATATTGATTTACTAGGACATAAAGTATCACTGCCGGCAGGTATTTGGAGACACACGTCTTAAACTTAGCCTATAGTCACAGGTACACAGATACAACATGCATGAAACTTCTCAGACTCCTATTGGTGATGGTAGTAGTGCTAAATATAAAATTGGCCATACTATGGGAACAAAATCAGAAATAGAGACAAAAATTGATCAAATGTTTTACTTAGCACTTCATTATTTTTCATGTTGTGAAATGTAGGTTTAGAAGGTTTATTAGTTCACACTGTGTATGGTTTTGGGCTTGTCGGTCAATATTCTTAGGATTCAGTTTTCTTCATGTTTCCTGGATGTGTTGGGCTACAACATTTAGAAAATCATACCCCTATTAAATTAAATTGCTGAGCAGCGAGAGTGTAGAAGTTCTAGGTGTGTTGATTTACATCAGTGTTGTATTCAAATTCATCAATTTTCTGAAGTAGAAAGCCTTGTGTAGTTGAAAGACAACTGAAATTTAAGTTAGGAAACCTGAGATTTTTCATCCAACATATGTGTACTTATTAAGTGTGGCTGCTCACTAGGAGCTAGCGTACAAAAATAATTGAAGTATGTTCATAACTTTAAAGATCTAAGGGAAACAGATGTGCATGATTAATTGTGAAAATATATCCTCACCTCTTTCAGATCTTTTATTAAGTGTTATTCTTTCTACTGAGGCCTTTCCAGGTTGTCCTATTTAGAATTGTATTCATCTCCAAATGCACAAAGCTGCCATGAACATTCGTGTGCATGTGTCTTTATGGTAGAATGATATAAATTCCTCTGAGTATATACCCAGTACTGGGATTGCTAAGTCCAATGTTAGTTCTGCTTTTAGTTCTCTGAGGAATCACTGTACTGCTTTTCACATAGTTGAACTAGTTTACACACCTGCTAACAGTATATAAGTGTTCCCTTTTCTCTGCAACCTCACCGGCCTCTGTTATTTTTTGACTTTTTAATAACAGCCATTCTGACTGGTGTGAGATGGTATCTCACTGTGGTTTTGATTTGTGTTTCTCTAATAATAAGTGATATCAAACTTTTTTTTCATATGCTTGTTAGCCGCATGTATGTCTTCTTTTGAAAAGTGTCTGTTCATGTCCTTTGCCCAGTTTTTAATGGATTTGTTTTTCCCTTGTAAATTTAAGTTCCTTATAGATGCTGGATATTTAAGCTTTGTCAGATGCATACTTTACAAAGACGTGGAATCAACCTAAATGCCTATCAATGACAGATTGGATAAAGAAAATGTGGTACATATATACCACGGAATACCATGCAGCCATAAAAAAGAATGAGATCATGCTTTTTGTGGGGACATGGATGAAGCTGGAGGCTATTATCCTTAGCAAACTAATGCAGAAACAGAAAGCCAAATACAACATGTTTTCACTTATAAGTGGGAGCTAAATGAGAACTCATGAGCACAAAGAAGAGGAACAAGAGATACTGGGGTCTACTTGAGAATGGAGAGTGGGAGAAGGGAGAGGAGTAGAAAAGTTAACTATTAGGTACTGGGCTTAATACCTGGTTGATGAAATAATCTGTATAACAAACCCCTGTGATACGAGTTGACTTATGCAACAAACCTTCACATGTACCCCGAACCTAAAATAAAAGTTAAAAAAATCCCCCCCCCAACAAATGCACACTTTCCAGCTGTTTTCCCTGCTGATTTTCTTTTACTTGTCATCCTCTAACATGCAATAACTGACATGTTCTGTATTTTACTTTTTAAAAACTTGTTATCTGTTTTCCCCTTCACTACTACCAGTTTCATAAGGACAGAGGTTTTTTTCATGGCACTAGGTGTTGGGCACATAGTCATTGCTCAAAAATATTTGTTGAATGAAAGAACAAATGGATAAATGAGTGAATCAATAATGAGGGACACTATGGGAACAACGGGAAGAGTGATTATTTCTGCCTGGGGTCCAGGTGGGATTAACAGAATTTGATCTAAGTTTTGAAAAATAAGTAGTTTATTGAGTATTGAAGAAAGAGGAGGAAAAGGGATGACTTGAGAATAATTCTAGTCTTCACTTGGCCATTGATTTGTGGCGTGATTTACTATCTTTGAGCTTCTGCTGGAACTGAGGGTGTATGCTAGTTTTCACTTCCACTTTAGGATTCTGCTTTTCTCTCTTCCCTCATGGCTTGTGTGAATAAACTTTGCATCTCAACTAATCAGACTCTAAAATATATTATTTAGGGGGTTACTTAAAAATGATGGCTCTTATTAAGTAGTTTGAAGCCATCTCAAACATTCAGTCTACAATGCCTTTACCTGCCTTCTTAAACTTCAGGAAGATGTCAGGAGCAAGTATCAGAGATGTTACGGCTAGCAGGCCTGCCTAAAGAAGATGTGAGAGAGAACTCAAGTTTAAATTTGGTTTATTTTATTTTATTGTAGTAAGGACACAACATGAGATGTATCCTCAACAGATTTTTAAGTGCATAATACATTATTATTAACTTTAGAATTTATTCATCTTGCGTGAATGAAACTTTGTACCTGTTGATTAGCAATTTCCCATTTCCCCAAGACCCTAGTCCCTGGCAGTCACCATTCTACTCTGTGCTTCTGTGAATTTCCTTACTTTAGTATCTCATATAAATTGTCCCATGCAGTATTTGTTTTTCTGTGACTGGCTTATTTAACTTGGTATAATGTCCTCAATGTTCATTCTTGTTGTCTCATATTACAGGATTTCCTTCTTTTTTAAGGTTGAATAATATTCCAGTTTATATATATGCCACATTTTACTTGCCAATGTATATTTAGGTTGTTTTCATATCGTGGATATTGTAAATAGTGCTACAATGAATATGGGAGTACAAACACCTCTCTGAGATTCTGATTATAATTCTTTTGGATTAATATGCAGCAGAGAGACTGCTGGTATGTAGTTCTATTTTTAATTGTTTGAAGAACCTTTATACTGCTTTTCATAGTAGCTGCATTTGCTTTTAAATTGAGAAATCTCCCAAAATTTCTGAGGATCCAAGCAGGACCCTTTCATTAAAATATTTACTTTTTGCAGCCAGAGAAATGAAACCTAGGAGAAAAGAAGTACATTTAACAATTCTTTTTTGAAATTTCTAAGGGCTTCACAAAACCTATTTGATCTATTTTACTAACTACAGTAATAAAAACCAAGTTCACCAATGTTCTGTTTTGAAATTTGACTTTCTTGAGATAATTTAATTCTAACTGTATATAAAATAATTGTTTTACAAAGTCAATAAATGACTAATTAGTAGATATAATTAGTCTTATTTGTGAACTGAATAAACAACAGGTCTTCCAACCCTGAAATTTATTTGCATACGGGAACCAATTATAACAAAGTACATATGCTGGTATCACGTAAAAGTTGAATGAAACAAAATATATCATGAAGAAAAACTAATGAGCTGTGTTTCATTAATTATTTTTGGTATGATATTTATTGATAAAACTATATAAAAATGTTTATATTTCTTTTTATATAAAATAAAACAAAAATAAGTTTTTAGAGTATATTAATTTACAAACCCCTGTATTTATATACATGCAGTTGTTTTCTTAATACTACTTATGCAAATTATTGACTTTTAATTGAACATTTTAAGAGATAATTGCAGATTCACATGCAGTTGCAATAAATAATACACAGAAGCCCTTGTACCTTTTGCTCAGTTAACCCAGTAGTCACATTTTACAAAACTATAGTATAATATTATAATCAAAAAGTTGACATTGACACCATCTACTGGTCTTATTCAGGTTTCTCCAGTTTTCTTTGAACTCATGTGTGTGTAAGTTCTACATGGTTTTATCACCTGGGTAGGTTCTTGTGTTCACCACCACCGTCAGGATACTGAAAGGATCGATTTATTCAGCTTTAATAACCACATCCACCTTCCTCCAAAGCCCGCCCAATCCCTAACCTGTGGCAATCACTAATCTGTCCTCCATATCTGAAATTTTATCATATAAAAAATTTTATATAAATAGATAATAAAGTATGGAATCTTTGAGATTGACTTTTTTTCACTCAGCATAAAGCCTCTGGAGTTTCATCCCAGGTTATGTGTGTAACAACACATTCCTTTTTTATGCTGAGTTTTCTGAAGTGTGTATGCACCACTGTTTATTAAACCATTCACCTGTTAAAGAATATCGGGGCTGATTTCAGTTTCTGACTATTACAAATAAAGTTGCTGTGAACTTTAGTACAAAGGGTTTTGTGTAAATGTAAGTTTTCATAACTCAGGAATAAATGGCCAAGAATACAATTAATGGATTGTATATAAAATATATGAGAAACCTCAAAATATTTTCCAGTAGTAATATATGTTTGTTCCAGTCACTCTACATCCCTGTCAGTATTTGGTGTTACTGTTGTTTTATTTTACCCATTCTGATAGGTATGTAATGGCATCCCAGGTTTCAATAATTATGTTTGTGGCCTTTCAGTTTTACTAAGAGCCTTACTCTATACTCTAAACCACAGTAATGGATTGCCAAGGAGAATAAAAAAAATTATATAATAACACAATCCTTGTACAAAAATAAGATTATAATTTTATCATCATGTTTAATAAACATAATGGTTCATTTCTTCTCTGAAATGAGAACATTTATTATTATAAATACTTCATAAGCTAAGCTTATTTCATTTATTTATTTTGGTGTATGTTCAGTCATTTCTTGGTACACTTGCAAAAACTGTTATACCACATATTGTGCAGATATATTTTAATAGTGTAAATATATTAACAAATATAAAAACTTTTGCAAAGCACTTGTATTTCAAATCAATATGAGCTTTCAAACCAGCTTTTGTAGAGAAGGCATATCTAATCAAAACACTTTAGAGGCCAGTCATGAAGTAAGCTAATCTATTTATATTGGGTTTTATCTTTTCATATATATTATCTTACTTGATCTTCACAATAACTCTGTAAGGAAGTCATGGTATTTTACAAATGAAGAAATTCTGACTACATTGCTAGTTAAGTCTTGTTCAAGACTGCAGAGCTAATAATGGTCTAATGGTAGAACTGTGACTGGGATCCATGTCTAATCTGGATCCTTGTGTTCTGCCTAGTGAAAGCAGAAATAAATACACAGACATTGGGTAAATAATAAAGTCCATGATTAATTTTTAAGGCTAATGCTTACCGTATGAACACTCTTTTATAGCTAACTTAAAATTGGCATTAAGTGGTGTATCGTTATGAACCAAAACATAGCATTCTCTAGCAATTTACTTCAGATTCAGCTAGCATTTATTGAGCTACTAATATGAGAGGTGCTCTTTTAGGTTGTACTATATACATCCAAATATTAATTAATTTTGAGAAGAGTTTGCTAAGAGTTTTAACAAAAAGTTGTTGCCCCAGACCCAAGTAGCCAGTTTATCTTTCAAGAGTTATGTCTTTTTATTAAAGTTCAGAGACAGAGTGGGTAAATTATTGTTCAAATAATGGTCAGTTGAAAATATCTCGTTCTTACACAGATAATCAGAAAAAGTGGATTTATAAAATTTCATTTCTCTTTGCTCAATATTGCTCTCCTCTATAGCTTCAGAGACCAAATCCCTTAGTTTTGTTAATGTATACTAAAATACATAATAAGAAAAATCTATCCAATGTAAAATTTTGATGATCTATCTAAACTATTTGTCTTTGCTGAATAAAAGGGAACTATATAAGATTTTATCAAGAGAACTCTTTTAGGTATCAGGTTATATTTTAGTGATCACTGATTTGAAGTTATTTGTATTCTATAAAAATAAAGATATGGGGCTCCAAGCCTGGCAGTCTGTCAATCTTGACACCTCCTGTCTTTCACTGTCATGGTCAGTTATTCACTAAGTCCTATTGATTCTTACTAAATGTCTCCCCAGGTCTGCTAGGTCCTAGGTGCTTCACCATCTCCCCATTAGGCCACAGCATAACTGCAGTAGCCTCTTGGCTGGTTCCCTTCCAAATCCTCTTCCCCACTCCAGCAAGAGTGTTTTGAAATGCAAAAGCAATCATGTCTCTTCTCTACTTACAACCTTTCAAAGGTTTCCTATTGTCCTTGGTATAAAGTCCAAACTCTGGCACCAACTGAGGGTTTTGTCATCTTTCTAAGCACACATCTTGCCACTTTTCCTTCACTATAACTTCCAGCTTTGCTTTTTCCAGGTTTTCTCATGGCACTTCCCCTTCCTGGTTCACAGTCCTTTCAGCCTGCCTGACATATCATTTGATTTCATTAAAGTTTTTCCTCGCCCCCGTAGACTCTCAAAGCACTCTGAACTTTTGTCATGATGTTCATATACTATACTATGGTTGTTTTTTGTTTGTTTGTTTTTGTTTTTGTTTTTGATACAGAATCTCACTCTGTCACCAGGCTGGAGTGCAGTGGCACGATCTCGGCTCACTGCAACCTCCACCTCCTGCATTGAAGTAATTCTTCTGCCTCAGCCTCCTGAGCAGCTGGGACTACAGGCACATGCCACCATGCCAGCAGGCTAATTTTTTTTTTTTTTTTGTATTTTTAGCAGAGACGGGGTTTCACAATGTTGGCCAGGCTGGACTCGAACTCCTGACCTCAGGTGATCCACCCGCCTCAGCCTCCCAAAGTGTTGGGATTACAAGCATAAGACACCACGCCCAATATATGTATATTTATATATAAAATATAGTATATGTATATAGTATATATGCACTATATACTATGAATTAAATTAATTGAATTGAATTAAATTAATATAGTATATGTATATAGTATATATATATACACTATATACTATGCTATGTTTACTTGCATTTTGGTCTTCCTCCACTGTCCTGCAAGGTCTCTCAGTGGGAACTAGCTCTGCTTGTTTAGTGCTGCAGCTTCTATGTCTAGTGCAATGACTGGAGTATAATCAGTGTTCAATAAATAGCAATTAAATGAATAAATGAGGGAATAAAATCTGCATTTACATATTTTTTTCTATCTCTTTGTTGTAAATCAGAGGAGGCATGACTTATTAATAGCAGCCCTTAGATTGAAGGTGAATAGATTGACAAAATCTGAGTGATCACCAGGGTGCAGAATCACATTTCATCATAAACAAGTGTTAAAGTAAATAACCCCTTAATACTTTTGTATCAGTTGGACTGTAGAACAATAATAATTAAACCATTTTAATTTCAAGATATGTCTGAAAATATTTGCCTCATATCCTTTCTTTCTATAGGTTGGATTGGTAAATAATATAGATCTTAATATAGAATGTTTAGAATGAACAATATGGGCCAGGTGCAGTGGCTCACACCTATAATCCCAGCACTTTCTGAGGCCAAGGTGGGCAGATCATTTGAGGTCAGGAGTTTGAGATCAGTCTGGCCAACATGGTGAAACGCTGTCTCTACTAAAAATACAAAAATTAGTCAGGCGTGGTGGTGGGCACCTTTAGTCCCAGCTACTTGGGAGGCTGAGGTAAGAGAATCGCTAGAACCCAGGAGGCAGAGGTTGCAGTCAGCCAAGATCACGCCACTGCACTCCAACCTGGGCAACAGAGCAAGACTCCATATCAAAAATAATAATAATTATAAATACAATAAATAGAATGAACAATATAAATATTTTCAGACATATCTTGAAATAGAAGTTGTTTTCAGAAAACATATTTATACACTAATAAATTAATATGCTATCTGCTTTGGTTTTTTAAGCCTTGAAAAATCTTGAATAAGAATCAGTGAGTTGGTGTAATCACTTTTTTTTTTAACATGAGTTTCCTCATTAAATGCTTTCATGAATTATTGTCGTAACTTGATCAAATTGTAGAGGCATGTAAAATTATCCTTCTTTTAAACGCACTGTCTTTTACAAATATAATTGTTTTAGTAACAAAAACATGTAAATGTAATTTAACTAATTAGCTGTCTATAAGCAAATCTAGCAATAAAACATTTAGCTCCATCTTTAAATCAACATCTCAGCCAGCAGTCTTGCCATTCTTAACTTATTGTGACAATAAAATTTAATTAACACTACAATGATCATGTTGGCATTTTGGATGAGCGTGTTTGTTAGGATGAACTACTGATCTTGTATAGCCATAAAATTTTATTATGTTTTCAGAGAAGTGTGGAAATCTTTAAGTGACATCGACTTTCTTATGTTGGATATTTGGTTCAAGCTGTCACTGAAGAAAGTTTGGTTTTACTAATACATTTTCCTGATTTTAAAATCCACACATATGTGCTCCAGAGAAAAGAATAAAGAGAAGAAAACAAAACAAACACCCATAACCCCATTACCCAGAGATAATGAATATTTTACTATATAGCTTTACTGCCTTAAATATACATTCTCTTTTCCAACTTTGAGGTTATAATACATATATATGTGTGTGTGTGTATATATATATATATATACATATATATATACACACACACATATATATGTATCAGGTTATATTTCAGTGATCATTAATTTATATATATATGAGTTTATTTCCTGATTATTCTTTTCAGATATTATCACTATTCACATTTTTTCCTTTTCATGTAACATTTCTCAAAAACTTTTGAAATGGCTGTATGATGCTTCATAGTCCTAATTTTGGTAAGTAAAGAGTTATCAGTTTCTCCCATTTTAAAATAACACTATAGATATTATAAACAATATTAAAATAAGTCTGGAAACATTAGTTGATACATTTGACAATTGATTAATATCCTTAATAGATTACAACCTTTCCAGGAACTAAGATAAATAGATGCCCTAATAGAAAAATGAACAAAATATCAAAACAACAAACAATTGAAAATGCGAGAAATGTTCATATTTAGTCAAATATATCCACATAGAATTAACACTTTTCTATAATCTTTGACCATAAGCTTGGCAGAATTTAAAAATCATGTTGTTAAGATATAGGAAAGAGAGCAGTGTAATAACAAGTTATGAATGCAACCTAGTAATATCCCATTGATTTGGAAGACAAAGTTGCAACCTCCCTCCCTCCCTTCCCCCCTTCCTTCCTTCCTTCCTTGTTTTCTTCTTTTCTTTCTTTTGATAGGGGCTTGCTCTGTCACCCAGGCTGAGTGCAGTGTCAAGATCATGGCTCACTGTAGCCTTGACCTCTAAGGCTCAACTGATACTCTCGCCTCAGCCTCTTGAGTAGCTGGGACTACAGGAGCGTGCCACCATGACTGGCTGTTTTGTATTTTTTGTAGAGAGTCGGTTTCACCATGTTGCCCAGGCTGGTCTCAAACTCCTGGGCTCAAGTGATCCTCCCGCCTCAGTCTCTCAAAGTGCTGAGATTACAGGCATGAGCCACCATGCCCTGCCTAGCAATATGTATTTTAAAAGGCCATTCTGATATTTTATAACTATATTACAGGAACATATTCTGATATCTGGAAAAATAAGACATTTATATATTTTTTAACAATAGAAAAAACATATGGTAAAGATTATTTAAAATATCTAAAATATGGGATTAAATGGTTACATAAATATATGATACCAATTGATTAATATGCAGTCATTAAAATGGAATAATATACATTTATTGTTATTTGAAAACAATCAGATTGTACATCAGAATGATTTTATTTTTTGTTTTTATGTATAGACACATTCTTATTTGTTTAAAATGTAGGAGGTTATTATGATGAAAACTTTGAAGAAATTCTTAAACTTTATCTTCCTCTGTGGATTGAGGAGTAAAAATCACAATTAGGGATGTTTAAAGAACTTCTTTTAAGAAATAATTCAAAAAAACTGCTCATGTCATTAAATAAAAAATATAATACATATTAGAATAATTGGTTTAGGTCTACTGTGGCTTAAGTAGGTATTATGAACCAGTCCCATCTAAATATCTGCCACATGAAAATAATTGAAACCCCTTTTTTGGAGATCTCTGTAGGCCATGAAATTTCTGTAAGGGTAATAATAGCTAATATCTAGGGGTTCTTACTATGTATGGGGCATTAAATTCTAAGAACTTTATATTAACTTAAATCTCACAGTAATTCTATATCATAGCTATCTTGATTATCCCCCTTTTTCAGAGGAGGAAACCAAACCAGAGAGAATGTTGGTATCTTGCTCTGGCCAGAGAGTTAGTGAGTGGCTAAACTTGGGTCTGAATCCAGACAATCTAGCATTAGAATCACTAAACTATATGGCTTCTTAAGTTAGGCTTTTAAAAAGCTTTGAGAAGCTTAAGTAAATGTAGAGGATCATCTCTGGATTCATTCTGAATTTTGGGTTGGAATGTGCTAATAGACTCCAGCAAAATACACATTTGTCCCAGATCTTTTAAGGACTCCTCTGGAGTTCATTAAAGAATTTTAAAGGAGAATATTGCTAAAATATTTCATTCTTTTCATTGTTTTCCAGACAAGTAGTTTCCCAACTGTTTCTATTTGAGCACGTTTAAAAATCAGAATTTTTGGCAGAATATCTTAAAAGTATTAA
This sequence comes from Pongo pygmaeus, assembly GCF_028885625.2. NCBI lineage: Eukaryota > Metazoa > Chordata > Mammalia > Primates > Hominidae > Pongo > Pongo pygmaeus. The sequence continues at coordinate 112,771,878 of NC_072384.2, read as the reverse complement.
AAAGATCCTAAAGCACATAAAACCATCAGTTATAATTAACACACAATCACCACTCCTATATAAGACTCTCATAGTATCTCTAAAAGATTCAGTAGTTATCCACTGGGTTGATCTTCATGCTGTGTAAAAAAGTGTAGCTGGCCAGGTGCGGTGGCTCACGCCTGTAATCCCATCACTTTGGGAGGCTGAGGCAGGCAGATCACGAGGTCAAGAGATCAAGACCATCCTGCCCAACATGGTGAAACCCCGTCTCTACTAAAAATACAAAAATTAGCTGGGTGTGGTGGCACGTGTCTGTAGTCCCAGCTACTCAGGAGGCTGAGGCAGGAGAATCGCTTGAACCTGGGAGGCAGAGGTTGCAGTGAGGTGAGATTGTGCCACTGCACTCCAGCTTGGTGACAGAGTGAGACTCCATCTCAAAAAAAAAAAAAAAAAAAAAGAGTGTAACTGTTTGCTATTCTGTCCTGTCATTAATACTCCCAAGCCAAAGATGCTCACACATAGCGGTAAGCGTAAAGGTATGATCTTTCCTTAGCATAGGTTTAATTCTTTTTTATTTTAGGACATTAGGTCAACAGGTGAATTCATCATCATGATTCAGTATCAGTATTCTTTACGTGACACACCTCTATTTTCTGTTATATTTATTTATTTATTTGATAATATAATCAATGCTTATAAGCCCACAGTCAATTGTAAAATATTATTATAATATATAAAGCTTTATGTTCCTCCCTATTCTTTCACCTGACTTTCTCTCCTCTCCTCCAGAAAGATAATCACCATTTGAAGTATTATTCAAAATCTGATAAAAAATTAAGAATAATGCGAGGATTCTACCTTGACTTTTTAGTAGATAACATATCAATTAAGGAGGAGACCAAAGAATCCTACTCTATACTGCATTAGATAACTCAAGAATATATATATATACATATATATAGCAGACACTGCCATTTCAGTATGCATACTCAGTTGTTAAGAATAGTGACTTTTAGATATTGTTTAAAATTTGGCAGCGAACCTGTGAAAGTTTTATGTTTTACTAATGTATTCATATTATGCTTATTGATAATCACTACTTGGATCTGGATGTTGATGTTTAAGGCCAGTTGATCTTAACTTAGATTTGATCCAATTCCTCTCCTTCAGGTCAGTGTATCCCAAAGTCAAAATATGACTATGACAATGATTATTACGTTACTAAACTGTATTTCCAAATGCAGTGTCATTTCCTAAAGTTGTTTTGCGTATTTTTTCAATTCAGTTTCTCTATGTCTTCATTTGTGTTCAGGGCTTTCACAATCAAAATACTTTATTTTTATAAATTTCTAGTGCTTGAATGAGACACTAAGCAAGGTAAGTATAGAGAAAATTATGGAAATACATGAAATAAACAAGCACATGGAAGCACGTGGAAGAAAATATTTAACATAAGTAGTGAAGGGGTAGTAAACATCTTTTTTGATCTCTAATTCAAAATGAATATTAATGGTCTATAAATTAAATTATGTTTCTAAAATGCACATTTTAAAAATGAATATTGACAGAAAAATAACAGGAAGATATAAATGGTCAAGATGGTGATCCAGTTTTATTATTATATCTGAGGACTTATTTACTTGAATTTTCATGTTGACAGAATGGCTAATAATTCCTAGGCAAGAGATTAACATTATATTAGCAAGAGTACAATTATAATATTAACCCAAAATAATTTTCTCATTGTAAATTTAATATTTTTGATGCCACATTTAAAATATTAAATGAATTTCTTTTATTATTTTAAATTATCCAAACTTTGGAAAACATAGTTATGGGTATAATGTAGCCTAGAGTTTATTTCCTCAGGGAAGTCCTTTGAGACTAAATTTGTACATGAGACCGTTTTAGTTAGGGTGGGCTAGATGCTGTAACAAATAGAATTTAAAAATGTATAAGGACTCAAGCACAATAGAAAATAATATTTTAATCATTCACTAGTTTAAGGCAGATCCAGTGGCATTAGAGGTAAAGGGTATGCAAGTGGATTCTATACCACATAGTCATTCAACAATTCAGACTAATAGAAATTTTGCCATATTTAGCATTTGACTTTCAAGATTGCCTTACTTACCAGTCTCCAACTGGCAGAGGGGAAATGGGAGGCATTTTTGCATCTGGCCTAGAAGTGGAACAGATGACTTCTATTACTATTTCATTGGCTAGTACTCAGGCACATGTTCACATCTTACTGCAAAGGAAGCTAAGAAATGTAGACAAAAAGAACTATTTTTAATATATGACCAACAGAATCTGCCACAGCAACATTTTTAGGGAAATTTTTGAAAAAGAGATTTTATTTCGGGGTCTGGCAGATCTAAGATCAAATCTTGATCTTTCTTGTACCAGCTGAGTAATCCTGGAAAAAGTATTTACCTTCTCTTTGTCATAATATATACATATGTATCATAGAGACAAGAACATCCACATACCCTACTCTCACAAGGATTATTGTGTGAATAGAATGAAGTAATGTAAATAAGGTGCCTAGAGTGTCTGACTGTGTGCAGCCAAAGGTGGTACGTTTTATTATTGTTAAGTAATGATATATTATTATTTCATATGTTATTATCATATCATAAGTAAATTAATCCTCTACCTATTTGCCAGCAAAGAATGCTCCCTGTTCAGTGGTTTTGATTCGTATATGTAGAGTTTGCTTTATGGATAGAAAGCTTTTATAAAAAGCTCCCTTAAAAATGAATGTGGAATAGCTCATAAGGGTAATTTATTCTTCCCTATTGAAATAGGCACTATAATTTTTGGTTTAAAGATTGGAACTTTTAAAAAACAGATTCTTGAGAAAATGGGACCCAAAGACACTTTAGTTTGTAGGTAAGCAAGGTCTGCCACATGGGACAGGATAATTTGAACAGTCCCAAGTAGGCTCAGGTTTGGGGAGAGCAGAGAGGCATATTTAATGGTAGAAAAAAGAAAATGAAAGGGATTTGAGCCATGCCAATTTGCCCAGAGCTTGCCTTGATGGCTATTATAGTTCCCCTGGTTATCTTACTGCTTTCTCTGTCAGTCCTGGAAGACCTTAAAGCATGAAAATAAAAGGTAGGGTGATTGCTGGGGAACAATAGTGGCACAAGCAGAAAATGATAGGGGAGCAGCCACCTAATAAATCTCTGATGCCATCCTAAATCAATCTGTCTTAGTTAGAGAATATCATCTTAGCAGAGAATATAATCTCTGCTCACAACTCATAGTTTATTGAAGTATATAGGTTGACCAATAATGTAATATGATATAAAACACTTATAATGCAAGCAATGTGTGATTATTGCACAAAAAAGATTTGCACAGAAAAAGGAGGGATTCATAAAGAAAGCATTTGAGCTCGGTCTTAAAGGATGATCGGGAACTCATTCTCTGTGCTATTTTAGATTAGCTTAATATCGAATGACATTTTAATTTACTTGCTTGCATTACATATCTCTTTGCCCAGATAATGCATCCGTTTGCTGTATTGAGTTCTGTATATCTTTGTTATCTAACAGAATTTATTACCTAGCAGGTCTCAGCAGAGAGGTAGATTTTAATAATGTTTGTTGAATGAGTTAAGACATACAATTCCTAAGTAATTTCGAAAATTTATCTCTTCCGTTCTTGTATGCTTTTTCTTAAATTTTAATTTTAGGAATCTTGGCTTCTATTCTTTTCTACATTACATTTCCCTCTTGCAATTTTCCTGACTCATTTTTTTAAAGATTTATTTTATGTAATAGGAAACATATTTTTGAGTTACTGACCATGTAATTGAGGCATGACTCAATAATTTAAATGCCTTAGATTTCCGTGAAGGGACTAAGGACGTTGGTCTGAGTGATCCACAGTCACTCTAAGTAGTCTTATGGATTAGGAGAAACAGAGATGCCTTTCCTTTTTTATCATTGATGTATATTTTACAGACCCTCTTAAAAGCCTTCTTTTTATATTCATTTTGATGGTGATGTGTCTATAGTAACCAATAAAATGTGCCAATAAAAACTGTAAAGATGGTGAATATTTCAAGTTCTATCCAGTCATCCTAAATAGCTAAAAAGTATATCATTTACCTATAATCCTTTTAAATTAAAAATTTCACATTGCTTATTTTATTTATTTTGTCAATTTTGGGGAGTCTTGTTTTCTGACAATGAAATAGAACAAAGACAATCATATGTAGATACTTTAAATTTACATGTACCATATATAATTTTTTTATATATAATCCCACATAATACTATACATCAATATAATATATTGACATATTATAATATAATATATTATAATATGCTGTACAGGAGAGACTTTGAAGAATCCATAATTTTACAGACAATGCTGTTGGCAATATATCTATGAGGCCACGTAATGCAGAAGGTCTAAATAGTTTAGGGGTTAAAATTCAATTTGGGAGCTGATAAGGTTTTGCTTCAATGAGAGAACATAATTTATTTTAATTAAAGTCTTCTCATTAAGCAAACATATTAAACATCAGCTGTGAATGAAGCATTGTACTAGGCACTGCTGACAGAAAGGTGACCAAAATAAATCTTACCTTTAAAGATGTAGTTTACTATTGATAATGATTCATACTTCTGTTAATCATATAGACAATCGGAGAATTTCATAAAATTTATTATTGTTCTAATTGTTGCACATTAAATTTAGCTTGAGTTTTAAGTAGAATGCCTAAAAGAAACAATTTTATTGGTGCATTTTAGGACATCTCTTTTCTATTGATAAGGCATAAGATCTTGGTGAGTTTGAAGCTGTCTTTGTTAAAGTAATGGAAATATTAGTTCATGGATGGTGGTCATTTATTAAGATGTAAACACAGCAGTGAAAGGGAACTGATGAGATTATATGCTATCTCACTTTCACATGTTTTAGGAATGTCATCAGAGAGCTAAATGTGTCTACATGAAAGGAATTGAGCATTTTTAGATTTGTTATAAAACTATGAAAATAACTATTTTCATTTAACCAATTCTGCATAGAATATTCACAATAAAACTGTGCTATATATAAAGTAAGACCTTTGGACCATGAAAACAATTAATGTAGTCCCTTTTTTGAACTTCAGCCTTCCTTGTATCTGAACGTATTAAGCTTAAAGAAGAAAAAATAAAAAGACTTGTGGAAGACATCTGGCACCAATAAATAAATTAAGGAAATATGATGTCTTTTGAGCAGTGTCCTAGAGAAAATGTTCATGAATCCATTTGAAGAAAAATGCATATGTATTAGATATTATAATCTTCTGTTTCAGTGAATTACATTTTGTAATCCCTCATTATATATTGAAGGACATAGCATAGCTTTCCTTTCTAGCATCTAGGTCACCAGTGGTATTTGAGCAATATAAATGAAGCAAAAGAAAAAAGAATAGATGTTCTGAACATATTCTTTTGGCAGAATTGTTAGCTAAGAAAGACTTTATATATTGATTTTTTTAATGTGTGTAAATTCCCCCAGAGATAACAGGTAAAAATGATTTTATTATTTAAAACAATAACAAGAAAAACAAAATTAAATAAAACTTGATATTTAGAATGTTTCTTAGTCTACTTAAATGGATTTATATACTCTTTAATAATACTTAAAATACTAATAAATGAAGTCCCTGCCCTGAAGAGGTACAATGTACAAATCCTTAATAAACTCAATTAACAGTGAAAATTTCTTTTGTGGTATGACTATATTTTAGATATGTTTTGATGTTACATTTTAATTTACAGATACATAAGTCATTTAAGATTTTGCATTTCAGCTTTTCCTCATTTAAAGTAACACATTTCTCTTTCCAGCCTCTTCAACTTGGCCATTATATTACTAAGGAGGAAAATAATTTACTCTCTCTGAACTATTCATTTTTCATTGGTGAATGAGGGCTATTTCTTTTATTCTAGAGAGCACAGCAGAGTCTAGAGCAGAGTTGTTTTTTTAATAAGACAGACCTGGGTTTGAGTTATGACTCTGCACATGAGTTATTATACCATTTTAATAACATTAGCTGAATTTCACCTGTCTTATGTGAAATTACTTGTTGTATGTTTTTGAAAGTTAGCAATCACAAGAAGCTCTGAATATAATTTAGAATTATACACACAAAAGAGAGCTAAATTTTAATATAATGCCAAGTACACAATATATGCTCAACAAATGGTTACTAAAATAATTTTAATAATATTAATATACTGTGCACTAGAATACAAATTCCATGGAGACTTGTAAGTTTTGCCCACTGTTATATTTCCAGTGCCTGGGAGAGTGCTTAGCAAATAGAAAGTGTTCCATATTTGCTAAAGTATTGTATAAAGGAATGAGTGAGTGAGTGAATTCTTTTATCCCAGTGCTGATTGACCAGAGACTTGAATTTTTCGGGCTTTCTTATGGTAACTGTAAGCACAACAAGAAAATAAGGAAAATATTAGATGTAGTTTTGCTTTTGAGATCATGTGTTCAGGCTTTACTAATGTATACTTTGAACTCTAAGTAAAATAAGCAGCTTTTGAACACGGATCTCTACTTCTGACACATCATGCCTGTATGTGTATATGGTCTATACTTGTTTTAGAGGTAGGATAATATTTTAGTGAATACTCATTTTCAATATATGTATTTATTTTTAAATCATGCTTTTTGTCTCCTCTTTTAGCTTATTGGATAATCATTATGCGACTACATCACATTTACCAAAATGTAAGAGGGGTTTGCTAATGTTATGCTGGAATATCAGACTTAGGCACTTGCTTGTGAAACTGCCACCTGAAATTTTGAGATTTTGCCCCATAAAGGTGGTTCTGACCAAACTGCCTAACCTATAGTCTATACACTTTCTCACCAATTTCTCAGATCACATAAAAGCTGCTTATTGACTTGTAAAGCAGGTACAAATTGCAGCATATAAGTTGAATTATATTTAGAGATGCCTTGTTCAGTTATTTAGGTTGGTCCATTTCTGGTTCAGATTCTTCTTTGTTAGAGAAATCCAGCAGCCATCTAATATTTTGAAATTAGAAAATAAATTCTTTTCATCAACAAATTTGTGGTACAAAGTAAGTCAAGGCTCTCAAGATTGGCCCTAAGAACTGTCTGTTATTCTTAGGCATTGTGTTTTAATGTTCCATAATACCTAAGAGTATATGTACATGTATGCACACAATGACAACATTTCTCAAGATAGGAAGTGAGAAAAATATCGGATGAAATATGGCATTTCTTCTGCTTCTAGGTTCAGTCCATTTTTTTGATGCCTGACTTTATCCATTCCAGTCTACCCTTGACAACCCTCTGGAGGAAAATGTTCATGACTTCTTTAACCCTAGTGTTTACCCTCTGTGCTCTGGCTGCTCAAAATTCCTCTCTGCCCAGTTCCAGGTATAACATCAGGAAGAACTCTGAGAAGAATAGAACCATTCTTGAGGCATTTAGCCTGTATGTGTTTAATGCTGGCTTCAAGATCCTCCTATTTAGCAATTCTTCCCTTTCAAATGTAATTATTTGAAAGCATATGCTTTGTCCTATTCTGACCACTTCAAATAAAATGCTTTAGGAAGAAAGTCTTTTCTGATATTGATTTTATCTATTTCAAATCATGCAACAACCAATTAGTACTTCTGAGTTACAGCTACTTCCAACTGAACTAGAAAATCATTTACTTCTTCCTATTTTAATAAATTCTCTGTATCTTTTTATAAAACTCTAGTTAGTACAGTCAGATTAGTCATGAGCTTACTGATTACTCCTCAACTGAGTATTTAACACCCATTTCAGATATCAAGGGATCTATATAGAAGCATTATATTCTCTCTAACGGCATATCCAAGAAGGTATTTGCTTGCAATATGTTATAATATTTCAGAAAATTCTAATATTGATATTACTTCTAGGTGGTGAACCTCAAGAGATCAGAAAACCTTGTCTTGAGCATGGTTTCTATACACACCTAGTTAATTATACAATGCTCTAAATATAGTATGTATGCAACCATCTTTGCTGTTAATCATCTTTGTTGCTGAGTTGTTCACATTAACCAAAACAAGTGTACTCTTGAGAAATCAAAGCATATACAAAGGGATATAACACTTAATCCTCTCACAGAAATTTCAGAATAAAGTGAATTCAAAATGTTCAAGATTCCAATGTGTTCTAATTGGCAGGGCGTGGTGGCTCACACCTGTAATCCCAGCACTTTGGGAGGCCAAGGTGGGTGGATCACCTGAGGTCAGGAGTTTGAAACAAGCCTGACCAAAATGACAAAACCCCGTCTCTACTAAAAATACAAAAATTAGCTGGGCGTGGTAGTGTGTGCCTGTAATCCCAGCTACTCGGGAGGCTGAGGTGGGAGAATTGCTTGAGCCCAGGAGGCAGAGGTTTCAGTGAGCTGAGATGGCACCACTGCACTCCAGCCTGGGAGACAGAGCGAGACTTTGTCTCAAAAAAAGAAAAAAAAAATGTGTTCTAACTGCAAGAGGCAGATTGTATCAAAGTAAGACTTCAGTTCAGATAGAAAGTACCAAAGCCTTATTATGGTGAATTCCAGACATGAGGCACAAATTCTTGAACGCTGCTGTATGCATTCTTGCTTTTTGCTTCTTGTGGCTTTTGGCACTTTAAAACTATGCTTGATATTAGCTTAAATTCAGCAAAAGGCTAAGGGTTTATTTATAGTTAGCTTTGTATCCAGAAAATAAGATATTATCATGTTCCCATACACCAAACCAAAGAGATACAAATAACCACACTCCTACATCTACCTTCAGAAGTATTTCTAAACTGGATGAATTCAGGTTATTTTATTTGCTTGATTTTTACTAGAAGGAAAAGAAAAGGAGATTATGTATGGTTAAAGTACCCCACTTTCTTCCGAAATGAGTGGTCAGCTTCATTTATTCAGTCATTTACTATTTACTTAAGGGTTCATTCAAAATTTATTAAGAACCTATTACAGCCATGCCACTATGTAAGAAATGTACAGACGAATAAGACAAAATCATTGGAACAGTAAGAAGATAATCAGAGAGATACACAATTTCAAGACAATTTAATGACCTCTATATTAAAATATATAGTTAGTATTATGGAAACAAGGAAACACATTTGAATAAGCGGTGGTAAATTAATTTTAAAAGAACAAGGAGAGTAGTGAGCTTATTCCAGGTAGAGGAAGTAGTGTTGCATGCAATAACAAGGCAAGTTAGGATGAATGGTACAAGATAAAGTGTAGTTGGGGCCTAGATCTGTTCATTTTATGCTAAGGAATTTGTCCCAGAGGAGAAGGTAATGAAAGTTAATGGATTTTTTTTTTTTTTTTTTTTTTTTAGAAAGAAAGGAAGTAGTATATTTGCTTTTACAAAACAGAACTCTCTTGGTAGTGTGGAGAATGAATAGGTAGCTTTCTAAGTGTTCATATGTAGAGAGGGAAATAAGTTTAAGATCTATTTGGCATCTTTGATTACCAGAGTATCTTGACTCCTGGTGTTTGTCTTAAGGACATAAGTAGATGATTGTGCCATTCCCCACCCAAACCTGGAGAAAGAATGAGAGATTCTAGGATGTATGTGATAAGTTAGTATTTGATGTGCCTATGAGACATCATGGAGAGATAATACAAATATCTTATGGCTACTGAATTTAAGAAAGAGGTGTGGGCCAAATATAGAAGTTTGGCAATAAGTGTTTACCTGGAAGGTGAATCCTTGGGAGTCGATAAAAAACACTCAGTTCTAAAAATACAAAAAAGTGTATTTTTTTTGTATTTTAAAAGCTGTCAAGTGGTAAAGGATGAGAGAAACATAAATAAACCTAAGGATCAGGATTGGAAGACCTAGGGAGAGGAAGACACTGAGAGAGTGACTGGTCTTAGCTGGTAAGATAGAGACTGATTGTCTTACCCTTTTGGCAAATATAGAAAATGGGGATATTAGACAAAGCTACTTTTATAAAAAGAAATATTAGTAACTCAGAGGTTGTTTCTTAATGTGGATAAAACAATGGTCTGCTTATATGTAAGACTGTGAAATTTTGGATATGGAATAACTTAAAATAAAAATTTTCAATATATAAATTCTGTTTGGGTGTTTTATCTGTTGTTAATTGCTTTTACCTCAAATATAGGATTACTGTTTTCCCTATTCTTTCTACTTGAAGTTTATATGAATATTATAGGTTTTTTGAAAAAAGCAAAACAAAACAAAAAAGACCCATGTAACTAATTTTTCTCTTGTGATTGAGGGATTGGCATCTATACTATTAACAGCAACCAGAAAGGTGAAAATAAGAATAATCAAAATTTCAGTTCTCAAAATTATTTCAGGAGTATAAACTTGATTTTGAAAATAAACTAGGTTTCCTTTTGGTTTATATCAAGAAGAGAGTTGCTTAATTTGTACAGATAAAGGTGATCGTGTATGGGCTTGTTTTAATCTTTGAATGGGATGCTGACTCACGTAGATAGACAGATAGGATTTTCATAGCTTGTTTAGAAAGGAAAACATGGTTTGTCCATGAGTGAGGAGTACATTCAACATTGTTGTCCACTGATTTCCTCCTGGGAATCCTTTGTTAAAAGCACTATATTCCATATATTTGAATACCTTTATCAAAACCCCACACCATCCAGGATTTATTTTAAATATAGAATAAAGCCTAACAGGTATAATATATTTATTCAACATGCTGAAGTAAATCTTGCAGAAAAAGCATTTTTACAGCCATTGCCTGCAGTTTTTTAAAGTTAATTTGTCAGCCCGAGATCCATCACAGCTGAATTAGGTTACTTAAGCCGTTTATTTGCATTAAAGTGTAATCTTCCAGTTAGTTTGCAAACACTGTTGAATTTTTCTGTCATAAACATGAAGATTGCAGCTACACAAACAATTCTTTTTTATCTCTCTTTTAAAAATAATATATTGTGGAACATCTTGTAGGGTAGCAGTTATAATGTGTGTGTGTGCGTGTGTGTGTGTATATATATACACACACACATATATATACATATATATAGACATATATATATACATGTATATATGTTCCACAAACATGGAATTTAAGAACAACAATTCTATTCTTCCTTTGCATTTACAACATTCTCTCATATTGAAATTCACTCCTGAAATTTAACTGCCAGATGTTTTCTTAGGAAAATCCATATTGGCTCCCGTTACCTTTAGAAAACTAGGTGGAAATGAATGGTGAAAATGAATGCCGTAATTATGTCATTACACCAGCATAAATTATTGCCATTTTGTGCTAAATATGGTTAATTTTTTGCACATATGTTGCTATTTGAAATAGTTATAAAACTAAAATGTAGCTATTAAATGGCTTCAGGCTGATAAGAGGAAATCAAATGAAGTCTTTGGACATGACCTTTTCATAAGTTTCTCTGCTAGTGTAATGTCACAGTAGTTTCAGGAATTTGTCTCTTTGGAAGCAGAATAGTAGAAAAGATGTCACAGCCCTTTGCCTCTTGCCCTAGACAGCCAAAGAGTCCCTTTTCTTATATACTCCCTCCATCACAACAAGGAGAGAGAAAAATAACTGGGGTTAACTGAAAAGGGTAATTTGGTGCTCTGGGTAAGATGCTGGAAGTGATCCCAGCAGTAACAGGCCAGTCTACTTGTCTTAAGTCACTGCTAAAAATCTGGACAAGAATTTTGATGAGGTGTTACAATAATACTGTAACTCAATCTGTCCTCAAATTGGTCTCATAAACTTCTACAGATAGGGTCACAATTGCTGTCACTTACTTTTTATGATGTTTCGCTTGGAGGAAGGAAAAGCAGCTTCTGTGCTTATTAAGTAAGAGTTTGTAGCCACTGGGTCTGGAAAGTATTAATAGTACTCTCATAACCTTTAGGACACCTTTATTCTAAAATACAACATAGAGATACTGTAAAATATATACTAGCTCATCAGGAGTAATATTTATAAAACTTTGTGCACGAGATCAAAAGCAATTTAATTGAACAAATGTCAAGCAAGCAATGACAATGGGTAATGCACTGTTTTCAAAGTTCTGTAGGACATTGGAAATGTAAAACTGTGGTCCTTAAAATTAATCTGTGATCAACTAGGAAGTCTGACATGTGCCTAAGTAATCATAATAAATGTAGAAATAATTGTCTTCAATAACACAGATAACTAAATGTACTTTGTACTTGCTGTGATTTCAACCTGAATTGTGCTTCCCAACTACTGCAAAAGCTCTAACCTTTCACAAAGCTTTCTTCAGTTTCGTTCTCATCATTCTTTTTTCCCTTCCTTGAATTCCTGAAAGCTAGCAGATTTAACATCTAAATGTTTGGTATGCTTTGTCTCTTGAGGTGAATTTTAGCTTCCTGAGGTTAAACATTGCATGTTAAAGTTATATTTGTATCCACCACAATATCCGCTAAACTGTCAAGCATAAAATAATTGTTTAAAAGATTTACTAGTTAATAGGCTGTACTAAAACATTCAGTCATATTTTTCACAAATTAGGGAAAAGTTTGATAATCTTGTTTCTTTCCTTCTTTCTTTTGAATAAGTGGTTCTAAGAAATATGAATAAGTAGAAACTTCTAAGAAATAGAAAAGAAGTAAATATGTGCCCATATTCTTAGAATTAATCAGTATATTTTTAATAAATACAAGATTTTCTTCATAAACTAGTTGTAGGGTGTAGGTAGTTAGACCAGTTGATGGTTAATTGGTAAGTCATCTGGGAAAAAGAAATATGTTAGGTCTTTATTACATTGCATATAATAATATAAATTCCATGCAAAATCGTGGCTATTGAAAATATCAAACTGTAGAGAAAGGTAAACACACTTGATTTATTATTTTTGAGTATCTGAATGGGTAAAGACTTTCTAAGCTTAAAAACAATTGAAAAAGTTGTTAGTTTTTATTAACTACAAAAAAGTCAAAAGCACCATATCGCAATATAAAAAACAGTAAGGTAGAAAAAAAAAATGCTACTTGTTCACAGAAAGAGACATAACAACCTCAATATTTAAAAGGGTTATAATATTATAAGTAAAATACCAAGTCCTGAATGTATTGGGAAATAAAATGTACAGAAAAATTCACAAAAGAAGAGTACAAAAAGAAAAAACATGATAAATTGTTTAACTTCTCTAGCAATAAAAAATTACAAATTATAATTAATGTGAGATACTATTTTTCCTGCTATTAAACATCTATATTAAACAAGTAATAATGTAGGTGTTAGTGCAGAAAAAATACCGCTGTTATTCTTGTAATCTAGAAAATACTTTGGAAGTGTCTGTCTCAAGTGTTACAATGTAGAGTTCTTTATTCAAGTATTTTCATTTTCATGAATCATTCTCAAGGAAAGATTCAGAAATTCAGGGAAAATATACATATAAATTAAAATATTCATTGAAGAGTTCCTAATACTAGATACATTTACAAACAACCTGAACTTATAGCAGGACAATGTGAACTATATAAATATATATGCAGTTGTATACTACATGTTGTCATATTATAAAGTTGTTTTATTGCAGGAAAAAAATACACACATTTTTACATAGAGTTCATAAAAATATTTCTCAAACTTTAATAAGTGTATATGCACATATGTGTTTTTATATAGTGTATATACATGTGTGTATAATATGAATATTTATGTATACGTGTGTATGAATATATGTGTATAGTATAAATATATAGTAAATATATAATGTGTATATATGTGTATATGTATGTGTGTGTATGTGTATAATATGTATTTATGTGTTTATAAGTATGTGTGCATGTGTATTATATATAGTATGTGTATAATATATATTTATATGTGTGTATATGTATGTGCATGTGTATGTGTATAATATATATTTATATGTGTTTGCATGTATATGTGCATGTGTATAATATATATTGTATGTGTATAATATGCATTTATGTGTGTATATGTGTGTGTGTGTGTATGTGTATAATAATATATATTTATAGTGAAATGCAGAATCTGATTTAGTAGGCCTGGGGAGGTGTCTAAAATTCTGTATTTCTAACAGACTCCTAAGTGATGCTGTTGCTTCTGCTCCATAAACAACACTTTGAGTAGTGAGGATCTGCAGAATATCACACAGGAACTGGAGTTATATGGGAAACTGTTTTTAATGTTAAGGGGAAAAAAAGAATGACATCATATAAAGTTATAATATATAAAAACAGATTTAACATAGGTTAGTTCTGGGTAGTCGAAATATCAAAAAAGAATTACAATTCTGAGCTTTGACTTTTTCAAGACTTGGTTATCTGTGAGGGTATATAATGCATTTATGAATAAATTTATTTTTGTTACATTAATTTTAAGTGATGCCTAGACAGCTCAACTGGATTTTTATTGGGACTCTGATTTCTTTTTTCTGGTCATAATATGATTCCGTCATGAATAAATCTAATAAGGCAATTGGAGACGTGACTAATTACTTGGCAGAGAGCCCAGTTTTAACTCAAAATGGTTGATTCGGTGGCATTTGAAGACAGGCTGCAATTGCTTGGAGAGTTAAGAAAGTTTTAGGTTAGAGGAGAAAACTTGGAAAAAGTAATGTCTCACTACACATATACATGTAATAGTGTCACTTATTTTTGTTTATGGTTTTCCAAGCAACAAGTAAATTATACCACACAAGACAGTCTGGAAACTGGTATACAGATGAAAAAGGCTACATTTAGATTAACTTTAGTGCACCTTTCCAACGCAGAGTGAAAAATACCTCTGTAGAAGTGGTTGCTTAATCATTTAGGTACAACTGCTTCTTTTGAGCTAAGCTTTGACTTTTTATCTAACTTTTTGAACTGACTCATTTACTTTTTGTAAGACTTTGGTTTGGTAATTTTGAATTAACTAGGATAATTTCAATCATTTTTCCTGTGAAATATAAATAATGTTTTAAGCTTGTTAGCATTTTAAACAGGAAAAAATAAGCAATAATTAATTTAAACCTTTTGTGTGATGTGGGAAGACATTTAACTATGACTTTTTTCAGTTAAGATACTATTGTTTTCTAAATTATGGAAAAACAATCATTTTACTTGAAACAATGAAAACAAAAAAAGAAACCTATCTCCTTTGCTTTAGGAAATTTAGATTGCTTTAATTCTGACTACCCAATATATGATTTTGTGTCATGAAATAAATAATGGGCCTTTCTTTAACTTTGAAAATATTATTTGAATGAACTTTAAGTAAATACAATATATTTGATTCAATCTCTAATTATAACCAAATGTCATCAATTGCTATGGGATTCCAGATGTGATTTTAACAATTATTGAAAAAGGGTGCAAGGTAGTAATTATAAATGATAAAGGTGCATGATACATTTTCAAAGAGCCTAAATTCTTGTGAGAAAATATATACATAAATACTCTTAATACATTAAAATAAAATATATTTAATATAAATGGAATATGTTTAAGTATAACTTAAATGTATTTTTTATCAAGTACACTGTCTTAAAATAAATGAGCTGCATTCCTGATGTCAATTTCCTAAACAAATACATCAATCAGTTGTAAATCTGTTTTTATCACTTAGCATAACATCATACACACACACACACACACACACACACACACACAGAGTCATTCCTCAGTATCTGAGGTATTGGTAAATCCATGGATACTCAAGTCCCTGGTATAAAATGGTAGTATTTGCATGTAACTTATGCACATCATCCCATATACTTTAAATCATCTCTAAATTACTAGTAATACCTAGTACAATGTAATTGCTATATAAATAGTTTTTTTTACTTTATTAGATGTAGAATAGTGGCAAGAAATAGAAGACTGTACATATTCAGTACAGACACAATTTTTTCCCCTGAATATTTTCTATTTACTAATCGTTGAGTCCACAGATGTGGAACCCATGGATACAGAAGACCAACTGTGTGTATGTAGATGTGTGTCTGTTTGTGTGTGTGTATAATCATGCAGCAGAGTAGCAGAAAAATATAAAATTTAAAAAACCTTATTAGATGGCAGCTATAAGGAGACTTACTGTCCTTAGCCCTACTACTTGAACAACTCTTTAGCGTTTTCTGTATCTTCAAAGTAGAACTGAAACAGGTGCCTGGTAGGTGTGACTTTGCGGTACATTTATTTTGTATTTTATTTTGAATATTTAAAAATGCTTACAATGTTTTGTCTTTCAGTGCTTTCAGCCTCCCATTGGTAGTATGGAAAATGCACACACACACACAGACACACACGCATACACACACATAGTCACACACACACACACACACAGAGGAGAGAGAGAATAGAAAAATATATATGATAGAAAAATTGAGTTTTTTTCCCCAAAATATCAGGGTAGGGGGATTAATTTTTTAGACTGTTTCTCATTGTGTCACTTTTATTTTGTTATGATAATTTCCACTTGATTTCTTTTTTCATTTTCTTTTTTTCCCGTTGCCAAAAATAGTTTATTAAAGATAAAGAGCTGTGGAAATGGACTTCTTGGCAATAGATTGACAAAGAATTTTTAAAAAGATCTTTCTGGCTCAAGATAATACTCAGTGATCTTTCCTGATTAGACATTAGTAAAGGTAGTCTACACAAATGTTGACTCTATTTCCATATTTTTTATTGATAACTTTTCATCATACTGCATTAATATATGGTACATTACAAATTTTTTCTTATTTCATAGATATTTGAATAAAGGAGCTGTTCTAAACTTCACATAGCTGTGCTATTTCTTATCACTGTGTGGTTACTGGCATATTGACAACTACTTTGTTGCTGTGTGCAAATGGAAAATCTTATTTAAACATGAGCAAATGAGCACAAGATAACTTAATAATGACTTTGAGGATAACTGTTACATGAGCTTCACTTATCTTTACTAATGCTTTGCTACAATTAGAATTTGTTCCCCTTCTTTAGATAATCAAATAAAATATATTGCTGGAAAATTTCAGCTAATGTTTGAAGGTTTCAATTGTGAATTCACAAAAATTGAACATTTCACTTGAACTTTTTACTCATGAAACTAAGTGGTAAATGAAAGTGGACTTTGATTATTTCTACTATAAATGTAAAGACATTTAAAATTTTTCAAAATTACAAAAGAAAAAACAACTGGGTGCCATATGATGAAGATTAAAATATTTTAGAACTTCACCTAAATTCTGCATTTTAATAGAACTAAAATCATCAGTTTTAAATAGTTTATTAGTATCAGAAATTTAGCATAAATGGCAATGCCTACTACTGCATGTCTGTGCAGAAGTTTATAAATTGTTAACTCGAACATTGGTAATGCATATGATATAATTTTGATCTGGTGTAGACCATGTGTTAGTATAAATGTACAGCACTATACTGAGTTAATAGTGACCAAACTTCAGAGAAATATTAATCATGTAGCCACAAAGATAATAAAAATATAAAGAAGATTGAATAAAAATATTTAGTTCTGAGTGAATTTGACCAGGGAAGGAAAAAAAAAATGAGTGCTTTGAATGGTGGCCTTCAAATTTTAGGTGAAGATAACTCTCTCAAGGCTGATTTCCCAGAAGATGGTACCCCAGTATCTTTGCTGGAGACAAAAGGCCAATGGAGGATTATATCATACATAAGAAAGTATTTCTCACTGTTAATAATTGCTAAACATCTCAATGTTTCCTGATAGTGTGAGTACCTCCATCTCTAAAACAGGATGGTCAGATATTTTAATGCTCAAGGCAGGGCTCTTTACCTTATCAACTCGGACAAAGAACATTGGTTCTATTGAGACTTTGAAGTTCTATATGCAGATGGCATATAGAACAGTATTCTGTTCAAAGCAGGTCTTCTTTCTCAGAGAGAGAGAGGTGCATAATGACATTTCAGCCAACAATACTGCATTAATGACGGTAGTCCCATAATATAATAATGGAGCCAGACAATTTCTATTGCCTAGTGTCATTGTAACCATTATAATGTTGTGGCAACACCATGTGTGCTATTACCCGTGAAGACTTTCCAATGGGACAAGATGTGGTGGTAGAAAACAGTGATATTGATGATCCTGATCCTGTGTAGGCCTAGGCTAATGTGTATTTGTGTCTCAGTTTTTAACAAAAAAATTAAAAATTAAAAAATAAAAATAGGAAAAAGCTTATAGAAGAAGGATATAAAGAAAGAAAATATTTTTGTACAGCTGTACAATGTGCTTGTGTTTTAAAGTAGGTATTATTACAAGAGAGACAAATAGTTTTAAAAAATTAAAAAACTTATGAAGTAAGAAACAAAGGATTTTTTAAATTTAACCTTAAGGTAAGCTAAGGTTATATTATTGAAGAAAGGAAAATATTTCTTATAAATTTAGCATAGCCTAAGTGTAAAGCATTTACAAAGTCTACAGTAGTAGCTGTAGTGCCCTAGGCCTTCACATTTACTCACCACCCATTCATTGACTCACCTAGAGCAACTCCTAGTCCTGGAAGCTCTGTTCAAGGTAGGTCCCCTAGACAGGTGTACCATTTTTTTTATCATCTTTGCTGCATTTTTATTGTACTTTTTCTATGTTTAAATACACAAACATTTACCATTGTGCTAAAATTGGCTACAGTATTCAGTACAATAATATGCAGTGCAGGTTTGTAGCTTGGGAGCAATAGAGTATACCATACAGCCTAGGTGTGTAGAAGGCTATACCACCTAAATTTGTGTAAGTAAACCCTCTAATATTTGCACAATGGCAAAATTGCCTAATGACACATTTATCAGAACATATCTCTATAGAAGAGCTGTGCATGAGTGTGTGTGTGTATATACATATGTATATTTATTATATATTTTTGTATATATATTTTATATAACTTTATTTTATATATATTCATATATATATATATACTTGCCAGGAACATTTAAGTGCTTTCCAAACTTCAGTCATTTTAGTACTACCTCTATGATTTTATAGTATCACCTAAGATCTATATATTACAAGGTGCCTTAAGCAGTGGCACCAAAGGCAGTGTCAACAAAACAATATCCATGTGCAGTAAGTTAAGCAGGGGAGAAGATATAGTGAAGGGTCTTTCATCTCTCTCCCAACAATTCTGCGTCTACAGCCCAGAAGTTAGGTATAGACAGATGAAATAAAGACAATGAAATAAAGACAGATGAAATAAAATTGTGTTTTCTCAATAGTTTGCCTGCTTCTTATTCATTCTTTGAACATATGGGAAGGGGCTTCAAAATTTTCATGGAAAAATGAAATTAGAAGATAAAAATATAAGCTTTGCTTCTTGATAATCTCCATCAAGGTCAAGACACTTTTGTAAATGATGATACTGGACATTTAGTCCATCCCTAAAAAACTGAGGGTCCTAGGAATTTAATAATGTCATTATAGTCTTTCTTACATCATTAACTGAAGAAAATGAGTGTCCTTTAAATATATTTTAAATTAGTAAACAAAAAGAAGTCCAAAGGAGCCAAATCAGGACTGGAAGTTGGATGCCTAATGATTTCCCATTGAAACGCTCACAAAATTGCCCTTGTTTGGTGAGAGGAATGAGCAGAAGCATGGCTGTGGTGGAGAAGGACTCCGTGGCAAAGCTTTCCTAGATGTTTTTCTGCTCAAGCTTTGGCTAACCTTCTCAAGACATTCTCATAATAAGTAGAGGGTCAAGAAGCAAAATGCCTTCCAGAAAGTCAAGAAGCAAAATGCCTTGAGCATCCCAAAAAACTGTTGCCACGACCTTTGCTCTTGACTGGTCCACTTTTGCTTTGACTGGAGCACTTCCACCTCTTGGTAGCCATTGCATTGAATGTGCTTTGTCTTCTGGGTCATACTGGAAAATACATGTTTCATTTCCTGTTGTAAGTGTTTAAAATTTGCATTAATGCTCTGCTCTTTTCTGCGGCTGATCTGGGCACAATGGTTTTGGCACCCATCGAGTGGAAAGTTGCTCCACTTTAATTTTTTGGCCAGAATTGCGTAAGCTCACCCAGTTGAGATGACTATGATGTTGGCTGTTGTTTCTACTGTCAATCATTGGTCTTCTTCAATTAGGGCATGAACAAGAGGAATGTTTTTTTTCTCACAAATTGATGTGGATGGGTCTGCCACTGCAGGCTTCATCTTCAACATGGTGTTCTCCCTTCTTGAAACAAGTTATCCATTTGTAAACTGCTGATTTCTTTGGGACATTGTGTAAACTTTTCATAAAGCATCAATGATTTCATCATTCTTTTACCAATGCTTCACCCTAAATTTTATGTTTGTTCTTGCTTCAACTTTAGCATAATTCATGTTGCTCTGATAGGGGCTCTTTTCAAACTGATGTCTAATCCTTCTTAATGCCTCAAATTATTTCCTGTTCAGACATGATATATCAAGTTAGTATGAGTTTATTTTGGTACAAAAATTGAAATACATCCATGGCTTTTTCATAATATTCATTTTCCATGAAGTTTTTGAAGTCCCCCTTATAAGAAAAAATGTAGGCTGCTTTCTTCTAAGAACTGTAACATCCGGAATCAGGTAATAATCCACATTTACACTCTCAGAGATGTAGTTGCCCAGCAACTTGCTATTGATGTAACTTCTAAACACGAACCACACACACAAGTGGCGTTAGTGAGAAAAGTTGTATTAATGGTAGAATTGTTGCATTACAATTTTATTTGTTGTTAAAAGATCAGGTAAGATTAGGTATCAAGTAACTGTTCTTCATTAGATGAATTTCACATTGATTTAGTTATACATGTAACTCTTTGAGTCTAAGCCAATTGTTTACAACAAAACAGCCTAATAGTATTTATTGCCATTAAAATATTCAGCAGTATTATATTACTGTGGTAGTACCATAGCTAAACTTTGGGAGAATTCTCTCCAAAATCTGAGACTTCTGTAAGACTTGTCATATACATGATATTTATCTGGCTTGGTTATTTGTTTTATTAGAGTAAGTTTTATTAGAGTAATGTGTTTTATTAGAGTATGTGTTTTATTAGAGTAAGTTAATAATTGATTCATATGAGGCCATCTGACCTATAGTTAGGTTTATGTTGCAGGTCAATATATTCCTCTAACCCAGACTTATTACATAATCATTGACAAACATCTTTAATCATGTATTTATTAATCTGGAAAGAGAATATCACTTCTTCACTCTTTTTTTTCCCCGTATTTATTTCTAAAAATCTTCTCAGTAATATCAAAATTAACAGCCCTCTTACTTTCCCCTTTCAATTTGGGCACTATCTGCTATGATTGTGCCACAGAGTAACTCAGTGACTGAAGAAAATTTTCTTGCCCCAAATCATATGCAATTTTCTTTATTTGTTAGTTCCAAAGCCGAGGACAAACTAATAGGAACCTTTCTGGAGGCCAAGAATGGAACTGACGCCATTCTTGCCATTTATCTCACTTGTCTTATGGCACTCTAGTTCTTCCTCTTTACAAATATGTGTGTGTGTGTGTGTGTGTGTTTATATTTGTAAGATTTTCAGTTAGACTGACTCATTAAAACTGGAAGCCTTCTAAAAACATGAATGATATGTGGAAAATGATGACTTTGAAAGAAATGAAGGCATATGTTTGGTGTACACACACACACATCATTTGCTTTTATGCAAGTTCACACTTGGTCACAGAGAAATTGTGGGAAGAGATGCACATTCACTTTTTTGATTTTTGGAGGTTTTGTTGTTATTGTTGCTATACCATAATGTGCTGTTCCCTTAATCTTTTTGTTATTTATTATTTCTATATTTATTTTATGGATTTTTAATTCATCACCAACTTCCCTCAAAGTCAAAATAGTCACTGATAAGATCTTCGAAATGTTTTAGCCATGGATGTAATATAATATACAGCATTATTATTGGTATTTAAAAAATTAGCCACTGAATAATGTCTATCTGCCTATTTTTTATTTATAAACACGTGTTTGCAGTAATTACATGTTTTATGTCAAATCACAGTAGCTATACATGTATAAATATATATATATATATCCATTGGTTTTATTATCTTTCAACCATCTCATATGAAATAGAACTATTACTTGATACCTTAATACCTCCCATTTTGTATCCTTTTCACTTTTAAAGTTATTTAAACTGCTACATTATTCTTAGTACTTTCATTATTAATTGCTTTGCTTAACAAACTATAGTAAATGCTATAAAAATTCTGAAATAATCCTTGAGTAAATGGAAAACCACACAATAATAATGAAAACTGTAACAATTATTATCATTATTATGATTTTATCCCCAGTTTCATTGACTGCAAAAAAGGCTCCTAAAAATAGTCATTGCTATAATCTGATTAATAATTTAACAAGAGGTATTATAGGAGTTTATTATGCTGTCCTCACAAATCAGTTGCAACTGAATTCAAATTAGGCTCTGTCAACTTAGTTAGCTGTACAATGTTGGACAAGTTGCTAAAACTCTGTACTCTCTACTTAATCTCTACAATGTGGATAATATAATGCATACTTTCTTGGGCTTATTTTAATTTTATTTTTGGTGTTATATTAGATAAAGTATATAACGATTTATAGAGAATCTGAGATATACTAACCACTTAATAAATGTTATTTAGTGTTGTCATTAACCTCATCATTATCATTTCTATTATTGTAATAGTTAAGTACAAAAACTATTGTTTTAATAGATTAACTTTGGAAGTTTCTTCTATTTTCTATACCAATTTACTACTTTTTGTTTTTGCTCTTCAGTACAGTCTTAAATTTGTCCTGTTATGTGTAGTTTTAATCTTGTCTTGAGAGATGATGATTGGGTGAATAAGGCTGTTCCAGGCATGGGATGAGCATGAACAATGGCATGGGAGAAGAAAGTAAAATGTAGTGTATAAAGACCTATAGACAGCTAGACATAGCTCAAAAGATGTGGTCAGGCTTTTCTTTTGTGTTGTTTTGTTTTGTTTTTGTTTTTGTTTTGAGGCGGAGTCTCGCTCTGTCGCCCAGGCTGGAGTGCAGTGGTGCAATCTCGGCTCACTGCAACCTCCGCCTCCCGAGTTCAAGCGATTCTCCTGCCTCAGCCTCCTGAGTACCTGGGACTACAGGCACGCACCACCACACCCAGCTAATTTTTCGTATTTTTACTAGAGATGGGGTTTTACCATGTTGGCCAGGATGGTCTTGATCTCTTGAATTTGTGATCCGCCCGCCTCAGCCTCCCAAAGTGCTGGGATTACAGGCGTGAGCCACTGCACCTGGCCAGGCATCTTTTTAAGACAGGCTTTCAGAGCTAGGCAAAGGAAGCTTGGATCTTGTAGGATTTAAGGTCAACAAGGGGTTAATTGTCTTAGGCCAATAGAGGTCCTAATTTTGAATCAAATCAAATGTGCTATAGTTCCATATTTTGCGTTGTGATGAAGACAAGCAATAGAGGGAGTCTGCTTATGAATTTAAATTCAATTTGCATCCATGAGCCTGGGAAGGCCTTAAGTAACTGTTGACAAAAAAGAGAGAACATAGCTATACTTTGTGTCTGGTGTCCTTGCTTTGAACCTAGTGTACTATCAATTAAGTAAGGAAAAGGGGGCTATGAGATTCAGGACTGGTTGGTGGAGGACTCAGTTCAAACTTGGCCCATTGCCATCCAGCCTCTTCAACATTGTAAATAAGGCCCAGGTCTTCTTGTTTATGCTAATATCAGATTTTAAGTTTTAAAAGTAACATATTTTTACACAAATTTAAAATATTTTATATACTATTGCCATCTTTACAAAGTAGAAAAATATTTATAGTAAAATGAGCTTGCTACTAAATTGCAATTGTCCTTTGGGTCACACAAACCAAGTTCTTGCCTATGTAATTCTTCATCACTTTCAGGGGTTTTTTTCTTTCTCTTTAAGTGGAGAGGAGAGAATGAGCCTCTCAGCTCAAAGTAAGACTTTTCATGGTTTGGAGTAAGTGCCAAGAGTGTGCTGATCCTCAGGTTCCTCATCTATGGTATGGGAATTGTAATATTTACTTCACAGGGATGTCAAGAGGAACAAAAGAGATGATGTATGTAAATTGCTTAACTGACCATCTGGCAGTGGTAAGCACTCCACAAAGGGTAGTTTTTGAAATTATCAGTAGTGATGGCCACAAATAAATGAGTGCTGACATAGGAAAGTCTTCCTAAACACAATAGAACTTGCATTGGATTTTAAAAGACAGTACGTAGTGGGTAATAAATACATATTTGTTTAATTCAAAATGAGAAAGAAAGAAACCAGCATGTAGGAGATGGAAACAAGCATGCAAATTTTAAAAACCTCTCTTTTGAGCATGGCATGTATTCGACATTGTAAAGAAACTGAATTGCATAGAGCAGAGGATATGTTTAGATAGACTATTGTCAGATTTTGAAAGTTTTTAAAGTGAACAAGAATTCAGATTCCATTTGTTATAATGTAATAATGGAGCTATTGATGCTTAAATATGAAAGTATTATGCTAATGATATTTAATGATTAATCTAAAAATGGTAGATGAGAGGACTGGAAGAGGCAGGTCCCAATGGAACCCATAGGCTGGGGAAAAACCAAGAACACCTTGCCCAACGTGGTTGGGCAGTAAAAATCTGGAGGATGGTACACATAAGAAACAGGCTTTCACTGAAAAACTGCTGAGATTTGTGGACATGTTTTACTCCTATCTCTAGTTCATATCCAGTTAGTCATCTTGAGATTCTTCAAATAATAGCTTTTTACATCAACGGTGAGTCAAGGGAAAATAATGGTTATGCGGGAAAGATTAGGTACTAGATATATTGAGCATGAGGTGACTTTAATTTATTCAGATAAAATTGTAGATATTTGAAAAGAGGTAAAGACTGAGAAGTGGGATAAATATAACTAAAGCTAAAGAGTTATCATTTATTGCTATTGACATGGTTAAAACTATGTGGATACATTCATTGTTTAAGGGAATCAGTGTTTAAGGGTTATATAAAAACAGAAGGGTAAATGGCTTTTAAGATTCTGAACAATAAAATAGTAGTAAGACTTGGGATTTGAGAATAAGAAGATAAAATTCCTAAGGTAATTGAAATTAAAATGAAAATAATACTATGTTACATATTTTCCTAATTTCCATTAATTTTAATGAAAATTATCACCCTGGAAATTTTTAAATTCAAGGCCCAAAGTAGCTAAGAATATATCAGTTTTCATAACTTCTATAAAAGTATGTTTGGGGCAGTGTTTTCCCTTATATATCCAATTAGCTACCAGAGGCAGTTATTGTAATTAGATTTTTGGCTGGTGCCTTGCACGTTTCTGAATTTAGTGTTTGGTCAGTGTATTAAGCCATTATCATGCTGCTATGAGGATATATCTGAGACTGGGTAATTTATGAAGAAAATAAGTTTAATTGACTCACAGTTCCACATGGCTAGGGAGGCCTCAGGAAACATACAATCATGGCAGAAGGCACCTCTTCAGAGGGCAGCAGGAGAGAGAATGAATTCTGAGTGAAGGGGGAAGCCCCTTATATAGCCATCAGGTCTTGTGAGAATTCACCATTATGAGAACAGCATGGAGGAAACCACCCCCCATGATTCAATTATCTCTACCTGGACCTGCCCTTGACACGTGGGGGGATTACTGCAATTCAAGGTGAGATTTGGGTGGGGACAGAGCCAAACCATGTCAATCAGCTAATCACCAATTTATTAATTTACTATTTCTCTCTATATCTCCCTTTAATTTCTCATTTTTTTTTTCTAAATTTTCCCTGGATCCTAAAAACATTTGAAGACATGAAATTTTTTTCACAATGATTTTACAAGACGTGAAGCAAAAGAGATAACTTGCTTTAAACTAAATTAGTATATTCCAACCAGATGCAGTGGCTCATGCCTGTAATCCTAGCTATTGGGAGGCTGAGGCAGGAGGATTTCTTGAGCCCACAAGTTCCAGGCTGCTTTGAGCTATGATCTTACACTGCAGTCCAGCCAGGCATCAGAGTGAGACCCTGTCCCCACAAAATAAAAAAAGGTAGTGTATTCCTTTACAAAATTATTTATTACTAGACTGCTAGAGAGTGAGGTTAAATGACAAAATCTCTGATGGATTAAAGTAAGCAAATGCCATAATATACAGGCATTAAAATAAGCAATGGTAAGATTCAGATAAAATAAAATTTAAAATTAAAAAAGAAAGAATAAGTAGAGATGAGTGAAGAAAAATAGAAAACTAAAAATGATAACGGGAATTATTAATTTTGGACAGATACTTATATATTTAAAAATCTTTTATTGTTACATTTTTTTTAATTCAATGCTACATATAAGAAAAGGAAATTTGACAGCAGAGATTAGAAAGTGAAATGCATACCAGAGTCAGGTAGATAACATAAGTAAATGAAGAGGACTGCAATGAACCCTGTCACAGGGAACATGTAGCATTCTGTTGTAAAAGAAGCAGTGTCACTCAGCTCCACTGTTGTCATACAGAAATGTTAGCCTATTTTTATATAATCATGCACTTTATCAATAAATTAATCTCTTTTTATGAACTTTTCCTTCTTTTAATTTTGGCAAATAATTCAAGAATTTTAAACAGTGTAGAGACCAAACAAAAAATGTAATAGACCACATTTAGTTTGTGGCTTGTCACTTTTTGCAACCTTTGTTTTAGAAAATTAATGAGTCCTAGATCAGTGCTTCTCAAATGTGCACTGGGGACAGTGTTACAAGGTAGATTCTAATTCAGAAGGTTGGCCTACGGCCTGAGATTCTGCATTCCTTGCGAGTTCCAGGGGATGCCAATGCTGCTGGTCCATGGGCCGCACTTGTAGTAGTAGGGACCTATGGTGCTATTAATAGTACTAAAACTGAGCTCATATGTCTTCCAACTCAGGTGTGGAGAATAGGCCATATATCCCAAGATAATTCCCACTGATTGGTTATGATTACCAAGAATAGTATGGTTTCTCCGGGCATGGGAAAAAAGAGTGGTGGTATATGTGTCTTATATTTAGCTAGCCTAGCTTGATCATTTTACAAATGAAGAAACAGATTCAGAGAAATTAAATGACTTCCTCAGCCTTAAACAGCTATGCAGTTACAGAACAAAAGCTAATACTGATGGACACCATTAAGAGTCTTTTTTTTTCCATAAGTTATTGGAGTAAAGGTGGGATTTGGTTACGTGAGTAAGTTCTTTAATAGTGATTTGTGAGATTTCGTTGCACCAAGTTCTTTAATAGTGATTTGTGAGATTTCGTTGCACCCATCACCCAAGCAGTATACACTGCACCATATTTGTAGTCTTTCATCCCTCGCCCCCCGTCTCACTCTTCCCCTCAAGTCCCCAAAGTCCATTGTGTCATTCTTATGCCTTTGCGTCCTCATAGCTTAGCTTCCACATATCCGTGAGAATATACGTTTGATTTTCCATTCCTGAGTTACTTCACTTAGAATAATAGTCTCCAATCTCATCCAGGTCACTGCAAATGCTGCTAATTCATTCCTTTTTATGGCTCTGTAGTATTCCGTTGTATGTATAGACCACAATTTCATTGTCCATTCATTGATTGATGGGCATTTGGGTTGCTTCCACGATTTTGCTATTGTGAATTGTGCCGCTGTAAACACGTGTGTGCAAGTATCTTTTTCAAATGACTTCTTTCCCTCTGGGTAGATATCCAATAGTGGGATTGCTGGATCAAATGGTAGTTCTACTTTTAGTTCTTCAAGGAATCTCCACGTTGTTTTTATAGTAGCTGTACTAGTTTACATTTCCAGCAGCAGTGTAGAAGTGTTCCCTGTTCACCGCATCCATGCCAACATCTACTGTTTTTTGATTTTTTGATTATGGCCATTCTTGCAGGAGAAAGTTGGTATCACATTGTGGTTTTGATTTGCATTTCCTTGATCATTAGTGATGTTGAGCATTTTTTCATATGTTTGTTGGCCATTTGTATCTCTTCTTTTGAAAATTGTCTATTCATGCCCTTAGCTCACTTTTTGATGGGAATGTTTACTTTTTTCTTACTGATTTGAATTCGTTGTAGATTCTGGGTATTAGTCCTTTTTCCGATGTACAGATTGTGAAGATTTTCTCCCACTCTATGGGTTGTCTGTTTTCTCTGCTGACTGTTCCTTTTGCTGTGCAAAAGCTCTTTTGTTTAATTAAGTCCCAGCTATTTATCTTTGTTTTCATTGCATTTGCTTTGGGTTCTTGGTCATGAAATCCTTGACTAAGCCAATGTCTAGAAGGGTTTTTCCAATGTTATCTTCTAGAATTTGAATAGTTTCAGGTCTTAGGTTTAAGTCCTTAATCTATCTTGAGTTGATTTTCATATAAGGTGAGAGATGAGGATCCAGTATCATTCTCCTACATGTGGCTAGCCAATTATCCCAGCACCATTTGTTGAAAAGAGTGTCGTTTCCCCACTTTATGTTTTTGTTTGCTTGGACACCATTAAGAGTTTTCTAGGGCTGCCACATTATAACACCATGGATGGGTGGATTAAACAACAGAAATGTATTTTCTCAGAGTTCTGGAGGCCAGAGTCAAAGATCAAGATGCTGGCAAGATAGGTTTTGTTCTGAGGACTCTCCTTTGACTTGTAGATGGCTGTCTTTACACTGTGTCCACACATGATCTCTCTCTGCATGCTGGGACAGGGTTTGGGGCGTGTAGTTATCTAGTGTCTCTACTTTTTATAAGGACACCAGTCCTATCATACTAAGGCCTCACTCTTCTGACCTTATGACCTTGTTTAACCTTCCTGAAAAGCCCTGTCTTCAAATACAGTCACATTGGGGGTTAGGGCTTCAACATATAAATTTGGAAGAGACACAGTTCAGTCCATAGAGAGATCATTTATCAATTTTGGATTCTTTTATACAACTAGAGTAATCACTGTTTATTTAAAAAGTAATAATATTTTTATAATTTTGATAACATTTTATTAAAAGAATGGTTAAAATCCATATAAATAAATCTATGCTTTATAAATTCATTTAATCCATAGAGTTAAAAGCAGAGACATTTTTAAAAGCTATTTTTAATAATATTATTCAAAATGTAGTATTACGTGTTCTAAGTTATATATCTTATGTTTTATTGGTGATTGTCTTATGGGAAAAAATATATTATTAATGAGAAAATCACCTGGAAATATTTCAGAAATCTGTTAACAATCACACTTTTTTATAACAATACTTTCCAATAGCTGGACAGTGTGGTTTGTGGTGGCCATAGATCTCCCTGAATTCATGTATTGTATGATCTGGTTTCCCTTTAAGGAATTTTTGTATCCTTAACACTGAAAGGTGTAATTTGTACCATGGAGTTGATTAAAGTCACTGTTCTTTTTTCCCCATAATTTTTATATCCTCTGTGATGTGTAAGCAGTCCAATGAGGTTTGAATAATAACAAAATTGTCATTTTAATTCACTGTAGTTTTTGAAGAAAACAATATTTGGAATCCTGTCTTGCACAAACCAGGCCACGCAGTGAAAACTGCCAAGCTTTTTAATATAATCATAATTTATATCAGATATGCAGTAGTGATCATCATGGAACATACTCTAATGCTTGTTTCAACTTCATTCTTATTCCATGAATAGCATGTAAATGGTCTCTGAGTAGATTTTGCCAGTCAAATTTATATTTCTTTGGATGCTAGCACCTTGAGATGGTGATCCCTGTCTTCTTTGCCTCACTGCCACTGAATGACATATCAAAATTTTTAGGGCATTTTCTTAGATTTGAAGGTATTTATCTGCTATATTCCTAATTGTCATTGTTGATATGTGATATTTTTCTACTATATGCTTAATTGTCATTGTTGATTTAGCTGGTCTGACTGTGGAGGCTTTTCCCTTCAAGGTACACTTTCTGAATACTAAGACAGTTTTCCTCAATAGAAACCTGTTCTCCTCAGTATGTATTTATAGTTATTTGTGAGTCCTTGTAAATTTGAACTTTTGTAGTTCTTTGTGTGCTAGTTAGCTTAAAAACATTATCATGATTTGTAGATGAAAAAATATAAAGCATATGTATAAACCAAAACAAGGATATCAGGTTATATATCATTGATTATGGAAGAGACAGATTTACTGACTTATCAAAGATAATATTTCCTACATATTCTTTTTTTATACCTCATAAAGCTATTTGTAGCTAAAGAAATATTTTTATTAAAATTAAGCTTGAAATGAAGACGTAAAGTTTTTCTCAGTACTTACAGTCAATTTAGTTTGAGTGGTAATGCTGAATTTGCAATAGATTGTCACTATTTTTAATGACACTTGGTTTATGGTCCTTAATATTGTTTCTCTTTCTATAATTTCATTTTAGAATTGTTATAATTTTCTTTACTTGCTTCATATTTTCCCATCAGTCTTATGACAGATGTATTCTTATTTCTGTTCTAAATGGGGATATATTATTCCAAAACAACTGTAAAGAACTTTAGTCAATGTAAAAAGAAACATCATTTAATCAAGCAAACCAAAGAGTTCACAAGATAATTTGAGCATTTTATTCTTATATAGATTATATATCTTTGAGAACTTTAGTTTGACTGATTTAATTACATGTCTTTGCAAACCTTATTTTGTGTTCCTAAAAGAAAGGATTTTAGTCATGTATTGTGAATGACAGAAAGGCTAACTTCTGTTTTAAGCATTTTTTTTTCAAAAATTAAATGACCAGAAATTTTTATAAATATTTTATAAAATATTTTACTTTAAATAAGATTTAAATATTTTGTCTATTTTATAAAATACTTGACTTATTTAAACTTGAAGCAGACTATAATTCATTCAGTTAGCAGTCTGATAAACACACACACACACACTCACATACACACATGCACGCACACACAAATAATCTGTTACAGCTTCCTAACTCAGAAGACTACCCTCCCTGTCTCCCACTGAAATAAGTGATCCTGAATGGATAGTGTACTGGCATGCATAAAATGCAAGTCAGTCTTAATAGCCAGAAGAGTGTATTTTGGGGATGGGGGAGAATGGAATTTATTTAGAGTCTGCTCACAGCTTAATCTGCCACCACAAATGTCAGTGGCCTTGGCTCTCATTCCTTGCTTCTTTTGATGAGCCACAAAACTTTTTTGCCCTCTCCTGAATAGCAAAGGTATAATTTGCCATAATAATCAAAACTTTGCATCATTATGGTCACAGCTGATTCAGCTTCTTTAATGTTACATTTTAGAGGGGGAAAAATAAGTATGAGCCTTCTGGGAGAGCTTACATTGTTGTCAGTCTTTTTATTCCTTTTCTTTGGTGTTTTGTTTTGCTTGTAAAGGCTGCCCAGTTCCATTATCCCTGGCTTCCCTACTCTGCAAATTGCTGACTGAGAATTCTTTATTAGCGGTAGTAGGAGTCAAGGGGCTTTAGATAGAAATTCATTTTTTTGAAAGAAAAAAATTCAGGTTCTAATTGGGCACAGGACAACTTGGAAAAGCAAAGCATGCACAGTGTAAAAATTTTGGCAATACATGCTCTGAATCACTTCCCGGGTATTCTCCCATCTCCCTTTCCTCCCATTTCCCTAAACAATCAACTAGCTGTATGCTAGGTTGACTCAAAAGAATGGCTAATTGCATAAGGAACTAGAACTACTTAAGAAAGGAAAGTTGCAGCTCAGAATTGAGATATGAAATATTCTATATTTGAAGTAAATTTTAAACATTCCTCAGTTAACTAACCAGTTTAACAGAGATGTGTAGAATTGTGTCATTCCACAGTGTACACTAGATGTGTTTCACAGTTCTTATTATATTCAACATATTGGCATCTGGAAGCACAATTTATCTGATCCTTGATCCTCTTTCCATTAGCTATTTGATATCTATGAGTCATAAGTTCAAATCTATAGTGGAATTCATGGACAGTAATAAATTGGTAGTTCTTAAAAGTTTTGTAAATGTATATATAATCATGTATAGAGGCTGCTTTAGTTGTGACACTACCAATTGTGAAGTAGTGTAAATCCGTTTGTAAATCCAATTAATTTTCCAGTGTAAATCCATATTTAAAATGAATTATCTAACAAAGAATTTATGTAACTCATTTCCAAATATTTAAGTATTTTTTTTTATGAAAGCAACAAACATAGGTGCCTTAGGTATATTTGCTGTCAAATGTAAATTATTTTCATGTATCTTTTTCATAGATATCTGGCTGTAGTTTATTCTTATCTAAGTGTCTAAGATGGATATGAAGTTCAGATTAAATGTGAATATTACATTTTGAAATATTAAGAATTCAGTGTAATGATGATTATAATAGCATGTTCTCTAATTTTTAAGCATCCATGTATTTTTTCAATGAATAAATCTATCTAGGTATTATCTGTAGCTATGATTCTGTTGTCAATGATAATGAGGTAAAATAAATATCAGTTAAAAGCCTACTTATTTTCATGTTCTATCTTTTAGTTACACAAAAGTGATCATTTCCTTAATAATGTCTTAACAAGATATGATGAAAAGAAATTGATTTTATATTGTATATTTTTCAAATACAAGTCCGCATGGGTTAGTCTGATGACACAATTACAACCACAGGATACCTTTAAAAGCTATACTATCCAACAATATTTAAATTTAAAAATTGTGTAATATTACATCATGTAAATAGGAATCTGATACTTAAGTCTGATATTATAGTGGGATATATACCAAACTGCTAAATGTAATCTCTGCTGTTTTTTAAATTAATGTATATTGTATACAATCAGTAAATATATTTTTTCATGTTTTAAATTTATGTTTTTATAGGAAGTAAAATGCCCATATTTTTATCTTCATGGCACAAATTTTAAAAATTAGGCTGCAAGTAATATTTGACAACTGCCTATCACCTTTAAATTTCAATTGTTTTATAGTTAAAACTTAATAGCTCTTTTAAATAGTATTTTTTTATGAAAGAAGTATTTAGGTATACAGTTGTATATGTGTTTTAAATTATGTTTTTGCTACTCTGAGACCAAAATTACTAAATTTTATTCAATATTTCTATTGTATTATTTATTTTTTATAAAGATAGTGCTGGCATTGGCTGTGTTGGCACTGGTAAAATGAAGTTTTCTATTCTGAAATATGGCAATTTATAAACCATTTTTAATTGAAGAACTGAGAAATAGCATTCTTTGGATCTCATAACCCATCAGCATCTAAGCACATTTGGCATGAATGTCAGGAAGAAAACAAGTCACACTAGATAGCTTACATGACATTTTTTTTTCTTTTTACCAATTAGAGAGTACATTAATTTTTAAAGCACTAGATTAAATTCTTAGGACATCAAAATGGGCTTGCAGTTGCTAAGAAAATATAATGTATGAGTATTGTTTAAAAGATAAAACAGGTGGTAGATAACCTAAAAGCATGTATTATAAGCCCTATTTGTGTTTTCTTTAAAATTAGCTGCTAATTTGGCCATTCCTTTTTAAATTTATTTCTCCATTATATTGAGTTACAAAGTCTTTATTTTAGTATACTGATGGAAGTATCTGGCTACAGATTTGAAAGTCATACTTTTACCAGATCTGCCAGTACAGAAAATAAAAAATGATAGCCACTGAATTTAAAACATTATAATAACAAAGTAGAAAATCTTTATAGATTAAAATTAAATATTTATTATAACTCTTTGAAAGTTTCCATTATACAATTTTGTCTCATTTTTATAACCTAACCTCAGTAAGAAAAACTTTTTATGTGAAACTTTGAAAATGTTATGTATATACAAAATTATATGCTTTAAATGGATACAACTTATTTTACATATTCATCAAATTTTATTATATTGTCTATTAAAATGTCATATGAGTTAGAAACCTTGTTACCCTGTTCTACTTTTCAGACGCAGAGTGAAACTCACACTTCTGCTGTTTTTCGTATTAATCAAATGATAACGTGACAACCACATGCCAGACATTGTCGGATATATGTTATTATTATTATTTTATTGTAGATGAATCAGTTGAGGATTGTGGAGGTTAAATAATTTGCCTAAGGCCGTATAGATAACATTCACCAAAAATGGATTTCAAAATCGCAGTAGTTCAGCTACAAGCCCCTTGCCCTAACTATTGTTCTACTTTGTTAAGGAAAAGCTTTCTTCTAACCATGCACTCTCACACATTGTGAATTTTGTCTCTACTATAGAAAGTCTGGCACATATGTCTGATTAGTAAAAGTGCCAGTAAAAGAGTTAATCTGTCATAACATTACTTTTACAGAGTAAAATGCTTTTGAAGGTCAAAATTGCAGTTATGATGTTATTTACTTTACAGACAGCCTATATGCAAAACCTTCCCTCTTTGATATACTAACTCCAGAAAGAGCCACTCTGTCTTGGTGTCAGCTTTCAAAGATGTCACTGCTTCATCAGTATGAAATATTTACCTAGGCTATTTGACTGGTGGTGTCTAGACAAAGAAAGCATGGAGGCACATATGGTTTGATTCAAATAGTGTAGAGTCTTCCTGAAAGCCTCAGATCAGAATAATTAAGGGAGGCTTTATCAATTAAATTGTATGAACCAAATTGAAATGTTGTTACACAAAAGTTGCCTTATCCTGAAACTTTAATTAAAGTATGGGTTCAAATTCTTTATGGACCTTGGGGATAGACTTGGGATAATACTGAGACTACACATTTGTAAAACATAGAATTAAAAAAAAAACTTTCAGCAACTTTTCTTTGGATGTTGAGCTCACTTGTTTAGAATCCATGTTGAGTTGGCTGTAAACTAAAAATTTCCACTGAGAAAAATCTGTTAAGAAGATGGGACTGTATCGTATCTGACAGTAGCAAAATCTGGGCTTATTAATACCTAATTGAGACATCTCTGTTTCAGCCTGATTAACTCACAAATAGTTAAGTAAGTCTCAGTCTAAATCACTGAATTTTTCATCAAGGAAAAAAAGTGAAGAATTTAGATGATTTTAGACACACACTGAAAGAGTAGCATGAGTTAGTAATCTTGTGTAGATTTTAAAGATTTTTCAGTATGGTCACTGAAAGTGACCATGCTTTCTGTGGTAGAAAGGGTCATTTTATTTTCCTTAAAATCTTGGTAAATATCCATACATAATCATTAATAAAAATCAGCAGTTGCTACTAAGTTTGGTCATTTAGCAGGATTTACTGAGAGCCCATGATATGCCAAACATTAGATTAGGCATTATTCTAATAAAAAAGTTGCGACAAGAGTCCTGAGAAAAAAAGAGATTACTTCCAGTTACATGAGGGAAGCAACAGAGATTGTTTTGAATTCAGATATGAGACTTGGAGCTTCTAGGAAAGGTAAACCTGTAGAGATGGGGCTAGCAAATAGACATCCAATCAGAAGAAATAGTGCTAATTAAGGCAAGGATGTGGGAAAGGGCAAGGAGTATTTGGTGCTGAAAAGTTTTCTTTGGCTTGCACACAGTGACAGAAGGGCTGAGAGAGAGTGGAAGTTAACTCTGGACTCATGCTAGGAAGGCTTTGGAAACTTCTAAGATTCTCTGATATGGGACTATGAGAAGTCTATTAGATGTAAAGAATAGTAGGTCATTGTGGATGCCTTCATTTTGAAGTGATAGAAAGGTTCTTTGTTAGGGACAGTGAGGTGTCAGTTTTCCACAAATATATCCCTTTACAAACACAGTACTGATATGGAAGAATAACATTGTTTTACTTCTAGTGTTGTGATAAAATAAGGTTATGTGATATTCTCTGATTCTGATCAATGCTTTTAGATACAAAGATGCAAATTTCTCTTTAGACAAAAGTTACACGTTTGACTTCAGTGGAAAGCTTTTTTCCCAGTGGGCACATTTAAAAAATAAAAAGCAATAATGACTTAGTCTTTCTTGAAAAAAAAATGTAAAGTAGAACATTCTTTGTTTCTGTGGTAAATGTGCAAATGTAATTATTATCTTTTATTTTCCGGTTTAGCATTTGTTTTCTTACCTTTAAGAAAACACAGACAGTCTTCACAATAGAATATTGGGTTCTGTTTCCTTTGATGTAGTAATGCATATACAATATTGCACTAATGATTAACTGGTGTGCCCCTGAGGTTTCCCAGACAAAACTGCCTTTCAGCAGATTCCTTATCTGCTATCAGGGGAGTGTTTACAGCAGCTAAAACTCTTGAGCGCCTTGTCTCTGAGACTGATGGGGATAATTAAGCCAGTGTTTGCCAGCCCTCTGCTCTTCTTTGTGAGGTTGGAAACTAGGAAAAAACAGATATATTAGCCCAAAACAAAACCCTGCAAATTCATGTTCAGCAATTTGAAATAGATTTTATTGGTTGATTTTATTCTAAACCTTCCACTTTATTTGTGATAGAAACCTATCTGAACCTTCAGGCAGAATAGAAAACTGCCTTCTCAATACAGATCATCAAATTTTCTATCAAAGTGATATAGATTGATGGAGATATGTATGTATATATATATGTATATATATACAAGTTTTAAAAATATGTAAATATTTCTGAGTTCCTTTTATATATCACATTTAGAACAAGTTTAGATATATACAATAGTATTTAATAAGATATTGCACAGTATTCTGAATCAAGACATTTTAAAGTGGGCTTGTTGAAGATTTCATGATTTTTTAAGAACAATGTCTGTTGTAAAATTATGTGGCAAAATATGATGTTGCATTGGTTTATTTTCCCTCATCCTCTGCATTTCTAGAAGAAGAGTTCTCATAATCAGTTTTAAATGAATTGTGCAGAGATGTAGCTGAAATAGAATAATTTATACCAGTTACTCATGCAATAAATTAGGATAATATACTTTTCTAAACTTAATATATATTCAGTGAATGTATTCATCTTTTTTCGTATATTGTATATATCTTTTGACATCCAAGGTTTCATAATGAAGGTTAGATTTTGAGTCCAATATTTAAGCCTGGCGAGTTATTGCTAAGAAATTATGAAAGCATGAGAATTTCTATACCTCTTTTCTTTAATTCACTCTGAATGAATTGGTGAAAATGACAACATTTAGCCTTTGTGATGTTAGATAGTTAAGTATTCGCTATTCTATCATTTTTCATGTTACTTAAGTCATTGATTCATAATTTAAACAGGGTAAATATATACACCAAAATTTTCAGGAATGGAAAACATATATAACCTCATTAATCAATAAATTTTAATTGAAAACTCCAATTATAAATTAGCTAAGATGTCATTTAAGATGATTTAATCAAGGAATAAGAATTTACTCCCATATGAACATTTATAATCTTCAGCTATTTGAATGGCACACTTTTTATACAAATTATTTGTCTACTCTACAAGTGCACCTTCCTTGTCCGTGTTTTATTAGGTAAACATAATACTGTTTTTTTTTAAAAAAAGTGCTAAGAACTGAGTGTGTTATTTGGTACAAAATGCTGTTTGCTGATTACCAAATATAAAATTGTAGGAAAAGACATGATCTTAAAATATTTAAGCATATGAAGTTGTTAAAAACAGTAATCTGATGATATTATCAGCACAGGTCACTTAAGTATTTTATGAATTCTCCTTCAGGAAAAATTTAAATAGTTCTTTTTTAAAAAAAAATGTATTCATGTATGAGAAAATAGGTATCCGTTCCTTTAGAAATGAGGTTATAAATAATAGTTTGAATATTTTCCCTGTCAAGCAAATTTGTCTCAGAAACCTGAAGACGTCTATGGGAAGTCATTTAGAAATGCTCTGAAAACCAAAATTTGGCCTAGAAAATGTACTTTGACAAATAGGAGAGCAATGAATACCCAACGTTCAAAAGTAATCTAAAGATGATTCTGGGTGAGGCCAGTGGAAATCAAATGAATCCGACACCATGAAATCCATTATTGTTTGACCATTATCTAAACCTCCCTGCTCAGAAAGGATACTTTGTCCCCCCACACCACACTGTGTTTACCTACTATATTCTTGCAGCGTAATGTAGTAACCAAGTGACGGTGGGGCTGAACAATTTCAAGTCTCCCACACAGTGGAGGGCAGCACACTGTCTCTTTGATAGAAAGCTACATTTCTGCACTATACAGTGTTAAACAGTTCGAAGGAGGTTAGTCAAAGGAAAATGCTGGTTGTGTTGATGAGACCATTTTCAGTGTCTGAGCTTCTCTGTGGGCAAACATACATTTTCATAAAATGAACATGGGAAAAAGAAAGGTGACATGTTTTTAAATATTAAGCTTGATAAAACAAGCTTAATTTTATTGTGTATTTCTGCTGAGTTGCCTTTTGCCTATTTACCATAATTTAGCTATAATAATTCAATATATTTAAATAACTTTGTACACCGCTTATACTTCGAATCTATTTTTAAAGTCGTATTCTCACAGCATTCATGCTTCACAGATGGACAGATGGATCCACTTGAGCACTTTTCTTTGATAAATTGGCCTAACTAATTTATCTTAATAATATGAGGGCACCATCTAAAGGAACTTTATAATTTATCATAATAAGGAGGTAACCATACAATATTTAAAAGAAAATGAATCCTTTTTTTTATTTTAAAGCCCATTGTTCTGAATGAAATAATAGAGACCTGCATTGTAAACAAAAGTAAAATGGGGAAAAAAGCAAAAGCTGAGAGACATATGATATTCAGGAATAGCAAATTTGCTCACATAATTTTTGAAGGATAAGACACTTATGTGTAAGATACTATTATGTATCTTATGATTTTATTTATATATGTGAAAATTCAAATGATCATGTTTAAAATAATTTTTTCTTAGGCCACAAAAATCCTTTAAAATGATGAGAGGAAAATATACTTATGTTTGATTGATATGATCTAGAATTTAATAATGCATTTTAATCAGTAGGGTGTTTCTATGTATAAGTTTCTAAGGTAGCAAAACCAAGAAATTTATTTTTACTTTATTTCACGTAAAAATAGCATCATAAGTGATGTTCAAGTAATTTGACTGAATATTAGCATTCATACTATTAGGATAAAAGTTGGAAAGATCGATTTATCAAGGAATGTTTTTTTTACATGGGTCCATCTGTCCATCTGTGACTCAGTAGTGATTATGATTTAAAAATAGAGGGCATGTATAGACAGTTGTAAAAAGAGGATGCTTAAATGTATTGACTTATTTTTAGATAAGCAGGTAAAATAACAAAAAAAAACCTACTTTAGGAGACAAATGTTATATGATAAATTATGATGATCATGCTTTGTGAAATGTATTTTTGATACTTACTTTTAAAAGTAATTTGCCATTGGGAGGAGGAGGAGTAGCTGAGAAAAACAAATTTTGCCATTAGTAGAGCCATCAGATTTTTTTTTTACAAGGCTTTATTCTCTATAAACTAAAGTGAACAAATACAGAATTTAGGGTGGGACATCTGGGACAGAGAAAAACAAATTATGCCATTAGTAGAGGCTTCAGATTTACTTTTACAAGGCTTTATTCTCTATAAACTAAAGTGAACAAATACAGAATTTAGGGTGGGACATCGGAGACAGACCCATTGGCTCTGCCTATGGCTGATGGAAGTGTGTACAACTTGATTAATGAGGTCTTGCTCCTCCTGTGAAAACATATTTGTAATTTCTGTAGTTGTGTGAGGATCAGTACAGCAACACGGTTGACTGCCCCCGCCAAAGTACTGGCTGAAGCAGTCTACAAAAAGCAGTTTGGAACAGCGAGTAATATCTAAAGGTGGGTTTGTTAATAGAATCAGCATTTTACAGAAAAGACCAATTGCTTTTATGTTTAGACTTGAATATATAATAATTGTAAGGATAAACAATAACTGTTTTATACCCTCTGGGAGTTTATTTGAAATGTATTACAATATATAAAGAGGAATTAATTTAATTTTGTTTAGTGCTTTTTTTCCTTAGTGTCAGTGGGACTGAACTGCACATTTCAAATTTACCCTTACAATTGACGTGACTAACTTCCTTAGCAAAGGTTGGAAGTGAGGTGGGAACAGATACGTGATGCCATAGGTTGGAATATATTAGATGATTATATATATACATATGTATATACACACACACATACACATACATGCATATACATGTATACATAAATACACACATGCATATATATCTATCACAGTTAATATAACATATACCCTTTAAAGGATATGTTTTAGTTACAACCTATAATAAACTCCATACTGACAAGATGACTACCTGTTTATTTATGAGCATATTGCAATGATATGCAAGGTTTTAAAATGTCTTTTATTGAGAAGCTGGGAAAAATAGGCTCATAACTATGACAATAACCAGCAGCCTTGCTATGCCTTAAAGTTTTAGCGGGGTGATTTCTTATCTCCCCTGGATTTTTCCATAGCTGTTAAGCCAAAGCTGGGCCAAGTGCCACTCAGCATACAGTGACTATTTAAAGACTTCAGTAGGTTTGTAGATCAAGACCCTTTTATTTCCAAAGGGAGCAAACTTCATAGTTTACTTCAAACCATGTTTCCCCTCACCATGCAGAAGCTCATTCTAAAGTTTATTATGGAGCTGATAGTTTGCTTATAGCCCAATACTGTAGTATGAAACCCTAGGATCTAGATAATAATAAACTGTTATTATTCTTCATAATTTTACCAAAGATGTAGTAGTCTTAGTTATAAAATACAAGGTAAAATTATACACAAAGTGCTAAGTGCAATGGAGTTTATGTACTATGAAGTATAGATAGCATAAATAGTTGAAGTTGAAAATAAAACTTGTATTATTTAAATACTGACTGATCACATTTTATTGTAAAACTATTCAAGATAACTATAATAGATATAATAGATAATAATCTTAAAATATGCAATTTAAATTAAATATCAAGGTCACATGTGCCCTCTTACATTGTTCCCCCAGGACAGGGACTTGGGCCTTATTTAAGATTGTAGCACTCATAAGCCTAACACAAGTATTTGTATTTAATATATAGCTAATAGGGGCCTCCTGAAAATAAAACAAAGGAAAAGAAAAAAAAAAAAAGAAAACCAGCAGATACGTAAGTATTTCCGAACCCAACTTAAGTTGGTAAAAGCCACTTGGAAACTTCAAGAGATTTTTACCTACCTTCTCTTCAATTACCTTTTTTGCTTCTCTTTCTGTAAATGAAAGCTACCATGAAAGGGTCTGTTGGTCCCAGAAATACTTCATAATGGCAGTGTCGGTTTTCAAGAACAATAGCTCACCTCACTCTCTGTCTGTAAACAGATTTGGAAGTCAGGTCTAAAGATAAAAAGCATTTCTTCTTTTGAAATTGCTGGTGTAGGAATGAGATACCCAGGAATATCCAAGTCATTTCCTAGTGTGTATGTGTAAATATGTCAACATGGACTTTATGTGTACACCTATGTATTGCATGTAAATATATTGCTGAGATTATGTAGTACCAGTTGGTAGGCCACCTCATGAGATCTAGAAATTTACATTTGCTACTCTTCTCTCATGTGGCACCCCTCATGCTCAGGCTTTGGCCGCCTTTCCTTATGACCTATTAATAATTGCAAAGCACCTCAGGAGTCTCACAGCTCTTCAATCATTCAAAAATATGACATGACCTAGATTCAAACTTGCTGCCAGCTCCTGACTGTAGACATTTACCTGTATGAAGCTGCTTAGGGACAGTTGCTTTAAACCTC
This sequence comes from Pongo pygmaeus, assembly GCF_028885625.2. Classification (NCBI taxonomy): domain Eukaryota; kingdom Metazoa; phylum Chordata; class Mammalia; order Primates; family Hominidae; genus Pongo; species Pongo pygmaeus. Next base: position 112,730,233 of record NC_072384.2, on the reverse strand, counting down.
ACTTATACAATAATTAGGTATAATTTTGATTAATCAAGTGCCTGTGAAAAAAGACTAATTACAAATATCTCAGTAGAATAAAAAATATGAAGAGCCCTCATGGGTAAGGATGAGCCGGGGAAGAGATCAATCCTGTAGCGATGGAAATATTCTGAAATGGAACAGAAGCTTAACACAGCACAGGTTTATTTTTCACTCATTGAAAGGTTCAGTATAGGTCAGCTACTCTTCTCCATCCTGTGGCTACACCATCTAGCACATGTGGACTCCCAAGTCCCTGTATAAGAAGAAGAAAGGAATTAAGGAGGTGCACTGCTTCTTAACTGCACTGGTCCAGAAGTTACAACAGTTATTTCTGCTTGTAGTTGAGTGGCCAGATTTAGTTACATGGTTTCAGTGTAATAGGGGACATTTATTTAGTCTATCCCACAAGTCTTATGATCTGGTGCCCACTTAACTCTACAGCCTGATGTTTCATAATTTGTTTCCCCATACACACACTTTTATACACTATATTACTAAATGTATTTGAGTGTAGATTTCTTTCCTCTTTTTTTCAACATTTATCAGCTTTGTGTTCTAGTGAGCACTTTCAGACACATCACATAGATTTTTAGAGTATAAATTTTTGGAAAGAAAATTTAGAGTACGAATTTTCAGAAGGTACAGAGGAAACTAATAGGAAAAAGCTAGTATAGATTATATCTGTCTAGGAAATAATTTGTATTATATATGTATATATTAGAAAATATTTGTTTATATGTATACTTTTATTTATATAATATTTTATACAAATTTTATTTGTATATATTATATACAGCACATATATGTATAATACATACATTTGTACATATTACATATATACATATTTGCATATATTATATACATTTGTATATCTCTTATAATAATTTATATAATGTTATCTCTAACAATTTGTATAACACTTCATGATTTTTAGTGGACCCCAAACCATTAAAGTTTAAGGACATGCATTTATTGCCAGAGAATTCAAAGCCTAACAAAAACAATTATCCCCTAGAACTGGTCCTGATGGCTGCATTTGACACAGAAAAACATGAAATTAGAATTGTGAGGTGGGGGTAGGGAAAGTTTCCAGTATTCCAGGCAACTCACCACAGTAAAAGGATTTTTAACAGATATTTTACTAAAGAAGGATATTTTCATTTTCATTTCATTGGTTTAGAGTGATTTAATTTGCCCATGAAAAAAGATTGTACTACTGTTAAAGTAAATTATAATTCAATTTATTTCTTTATTTTGTTTTATTTTTTTGAGACAGAGTTTTGCTCTTGTCACCCAGGCTGGAGTGCAATGCCATGATCTCAGCTCACTGCAACCTCTGCCTCCCAGGTTCAAATGATTCTCCTGCCTCAGCCTCCCAAGTCGCTGGGATTACAGGTGCCCACAACCACACCCAGCTAATTTTTGTATTTTTAATAGAGATGGGGTTTCACCATGTTGGTCAGGCTGGTGTCGAGGTCCTGACCTCCTGTGATCCTCCCACCTCAGCCTCCCAAAGTGCTGGGATTACAGACGTGAGCCACCACACCTGGCCAGTTCATTAAATTCATTTTATTTCTATGGTTTTACACATATACATTTGCATACTTCATTTAATGCATCTAAGAATATATCAAATATTAAGATTTTTTAAACTTGAAATTTCAACTAGCTTGATAAATATTTTGTAATAAATTATTAGTTTTATTTCCCCAAAGAAGAACTTCTGGTCTGTTGGTCAAGATTTTTGTCTTGATTTCTTTTTCTTTTCTTTGTTTTTTTCAATCTAAAATAAAGTGTTTCTTGTCTTTTTTAACTTTTATTTTAGGTTCAGGGGTGCATGTGCGGGTTTGTTACATTGGTATACACATGTCCTGGGATGTTGACGTACAGATTGTTTCATCACCCAGGTACAAAGGATAGTACCTATTAGGTACTTCTCTGATCCTTTCCCTCCTCCTACCCTCCATTTTCAAGGAGGCCCCAGTGTTTGTTGTCTTCCTCTTTTTGTCTATATGTTCTCATTGTTTAGTTCCCAATTATAAATGAGGGCATGTGCTATTTGGTTTACTTTTCCAGCATTAGTTTGCTTAAGATAATGACCTCCAGCTCCATTCATCTTGCCACAAACGATAAGATCTCCTTCTTTTTTACGGTTGCATAGTATTCCACAGTGTATATGTATCACATTTTCTTTATCCAGTCTACCACTGATAGACATTTAGGTTGATTTATTACCATTGTTATATAAAGTCTTTCTGTGTTTGAAAAGATGACACTGTGCTAATTCATTTATGTGAGATTCATTTGCAATGTATGACCTTAGCAACATGATTATCTCAGTATAATCCATAGCAACGAAGATGTTCATACATGCTTTGATTATATGCTCCATTAGTGGAAAAAGCGTAGAAGGACAAAAAAATGACTATCTTCTTGCCAGTAGCTATTGTGGTTATTAAACACTTGAAACATGGTTAGCATGATTACAGAACTGATTTTTTAATTTTATTTAATTTTAATTAACCTGAATTTACCCAGCTACACATGGCCAATGGCAAAATATTGCACAGCACTGCTTAAAAACTTGTGGGGAACGATCAACTCAAATTTTATATTATAAATCAAATCAAATTAATGTCATCAGCTCTGAAAGACACACTGTTTGAAGCAACTCAGAAATTCATTCTGTTTTCTGTCATTCTCACTGTTTTAGTTTGCTAAAGCTGCCGTAACAACAGTTGGATAGCTTAACCATGGACTGGGTAGCTTAAACAACATAAATTTATTTTACCATAGTTCTGGAGGCTACAAGTCCAAGATCAAGGCATTGGCAGTTTTGATTTCTGCTCAGGCCCCTCTTGTGTCTTGTGGATAGCTACCTTCTTTCTGTGTCTTCCTGTGGTCTTTCCTTTGTGCCTGCACATCCCTAGAGTCTCTGCCCTAATTTCTTCTCCTTATAAGGACACCTGTCAGATTTGATTAGGACCCACCCTACTGGCCTCATTTTAACCTAATCACCTCTTTAAAGGCTCCAAGTACATTCTCCAAGTAGAATCTCCAAGTACAATCACATTCTGAGGTACTGGGGATTAGGGCTTCAATACATGAGTTTGGAGGGGAATATGATTCAGCCAGTAATACCCACTAGCTGATAATACTAGTCCTTCCCTGCTCCATGGAGATATGTGTGCAGGTCATTTTCTATTTGCATCTTGCTTGCTTTTTATTTCAAAGTGGGATCATATTTTTACTCATTAGAACACAGTGTCAATGTAGATTATCTAAAGTCAGCCTTATTGCAAGTCTTGACAATGTGCATTTTTTATTATTTGATATTCTTTATTTTGAATTTGTCACCTTATTTATGGTTTACTTAATATGCTTCTTTATGATGTGTATTTCTTGAAAATTTGTGTCATTCTAAGAATAGTAGGCAATTTTATAAACTCATGACATAAATATTTGTGTTTTACTGATCATAGAGCTCATGAAAGATTTGAATGATTTAGTATCACTTCACAATTTTCTAATATTAATAGGGAAAATGGCTGATTTGAAGGGAATATAATTTTAATGTCTTTGTCTTATTACTTTTGAGCCATTCAATATCTCTTTTAGTTGGCACATGTTTTAAATATTTTTTATGCAGAACTTTCTAGAATAGTTGCTGTATCTTTCCATGTTAGTATTAAAGACAGCAAAACATTTGCTTATGTTCTTGGAATTCATCTCATGCAATATTTATTCCATAGTAAACATTCTAAGGGAAAGACGGAAAACCTCGTATTTTTCCTCTTAAGGAAACTGTTGTTGTGTAAATGGATAGCTTTACACTCTAAGGTCTTAGCCCAAATTCTTTAACTAAATAGTTACGTTGTCAGCTAGGAAAATTCATTTCTATATTAATACCACATAAAGAATATATCACACATGATTATCCAAAACATGAGAGCATATTTGAAGTATTAATCTACTTTGATTAAATTATAGTGCTTTTTGTTGGAATGCCTTACACTAACTAATAACTTGGAAGTTCTTTGCATTTAGAAACTGTACTTCTTCACATGGCAGAAAAAAAAGAGGTTAATTTTTAAGCATTGATTTTAAAGTTCCTCTTAAAAAGTTTTTTCTGTGGAAGGAACTATATTTACCTTTGTTCATTTTTCATCAAGTTGTTTTTTCAAGGACAAATCTTAAGGAAATCTGTGATGAGCGTGGTGGGTTGCCATTCAAAATCTGTTTTCCCCTTCTTCCTTATTAACAGAACCTTGATTTTGCTGGGATTGCTTTCCCAGTCTTCTTGGGAATATTTCTTAGAGCAACTATAAGATATAGTTTTGGCCAAGGAGATATAAGTGGAAGTTTATGGGATATTTTTAGGAAAGCAATTGCTTTACTAAGGGATAACTGCAACTTCTACTCCCTTTTCTACTTTTCCTCTGATTTTGAATGTGCAAGGATGTCTGTATCTGCAGCAGCCTTCTTGCATTCAGGAAGTAAAAAGCATAAGGGCAGACTTCACAGCACTAAGGATAATACAGGATAAATACTAAAAGAATCTGCTTTCTTGGGGACATCAGTTCCCATCTAGGTCAATATCAATAAGTGCTAACCCTTGCACTTACTATGACAGAAAACTTAACTCTCATTTTAATCTGTTAGTCAGGTTTTCTGTTACTTTTGGCCAAACGTATTCCTAATTGTTAATAATTGTATACATTTTAGAACAACTGTTGTTCAATAAACCTTTCCAATATGTGGAAATGTCCAATATGTACACTGTCCAATATGGTAGTCGCTAGTCACATCAGGGCTGTCAAACACTTGAAGGGTGTGTGTGTGTGTGTGTGTGAGAGAGAGAGATTAAGAAGTTGAACTCTTAGTTTTATATTGTTTATTTAACTTAAATTTGAATTTAAATACCACATGTGACTAGTGATGAACAGCCCAGGTATAAAACCTGGTGAACAATTACAACTCTTCTATTCTAAAAAATGTAAATTAATGTCTCCGTCTTCAGAAGACATTTTGTGACATATCACCTCATGATACCTATATTTGTGTCACCACTTTTGAGACACAAATCATTATATCCTTTTCTAAATAAAATATTGACAATCATATCATGTTTGTGAAAGCAGAGGTCCACCTATAGGACCACCACACACAGACTGGCATTCTTCATAGATTCTGCTCTTTCTTTATGTGAATTTAGTGGACTTTTGGTTAAAAACTTCACTAAATACTCCAGTTATAGTTCCTACTTATTTGCCTAAGTCTTGGATTATCATTACAGAAGTTTCATTGCCTGTCATTAATTTTATTATGAGCAGGTTTTGAATCATTTTTTAAAAGCAGGTTTTGCTTGGGAGAGAACTGAATATTGTGTGATTGAAATGGCAGACTGTGCACACTGAAGGAAAACATAGACTGTCAGTAATGCCACCAGTTCCTGCAGTACGTGGTGGCGCTAGGCATTGAAACTATTTCCGACCAAGTCTGTCCACTGAATTTAGATGTTTACTTTCTTCTATTTTTACATTTTTATTTTTAGAAATAATTTATTCACATTCTGTAACAGATGTACCTTGCTTCTCAGAATGTGACTATGTGTTACGGATTTGAGTTTTAAAACAACAGTTTATTTTCTTTTTTGATACACAATTAACTCTTTCTCATTATTGGCTGTAAGTAATAACACTAATCCCTTTCTTTTCTTTTCAGTCTTCTTTAATGAATATGTGTTTAACTTCACTCTCATCTTCCTGTGCTGATTTTGAGGAAACTTTTTAATTCGTGGCAAGTGATAATATTTGAGGTATTGTGGCCACACTTTCCAGCAGCTATATGTGATAATATCTGACTCTGTAAGTAGGTGCCTTACTAAAATAGCTTCTTGGAGGATGCTTCTCAGAATAGGAAAGATATGAATTTGGTAATGAAGCACCCAGGTGTTTCACTTGAAGGTATGAGCTCAGTTTCAATGACAGAATATCACGATCTTTCTTTTCCTGTGACATTTTTGGATGAAAGTTACTTGATTACAAAATAAAAATTTTATTTTCTTTTTGAGTTCTAAACTGTTTCTTGACACTAAGCATTATAGTTCATTGGTTTATAAAGAAAATGACAAAATACCCCTCCATCCATCCAACATATATAAAAATAGGAATTGAATGCTATTTCACCTAAAAATAGCTGTATGGACTGGAGGTGCCTTTAAGCTCTATTTTAAAATATCTATATTATAAAATGTTAGTGATTCTTGAACTTTCCCTCCTTAAAAGACTAAAACTTATTTGTGTTTTATATCCTGAATTAATTAAAATGTTGAAATTAATAAATGGACAGTTATTTCTCTCATATTCAGGTTGAGAATGCAAAATTCAAAATCTAAAATGCTCCCAAACCCAAAACTTATTGAGCACCAATATGACACTCAAAGGAAATGATCGTTCGATTTTTGGATTTGGGATCCTCAACTGGTGAAAATATACTGCGAATATTCCAAAATTTGAGACAATCAAATATCTGCAACACTTCTGGTCTTAAGCATTTTGAATAAGGGATGCTCAACCTAGTTCTTCAGATCTGAAAGGAAAGATTTGTATAAGGAAGTCTAACAAATAAAGTCACACTATTTCTATTCCATTCAACTCTCCAATATCTGTCATTTCCTCAGAGTTCATTTTGGGTATATTAGTGATTCCCAATGCCCTTTTTTTTGAAATTACAAAGTTAGGAATATTTTGAAATCACTTGTCAAAGTTGTAATTATTTACTAAAAGCAGCAGAGAATAATAGAAGTCTTAGAAAACATGGACACTTCTGAAATAACTATAATCAATTATATAGGTCATAATTTATATGTTGAAGATTTGGTAAATTAAAGACAAAATATAACTGCATTTTTCTTCCTTTGGCATTTATCTGCATATCAAATCTCTACAAAAATGAAATGTGTTATTATTTCCATGAGGAGAGAGTCAAGTCTCTTGGAAAGACTGCCAAAGCATTTTTCCCAACACTGTAACTTACAATGTTAGCACTTAGGCCTATCTGATATGACTCTTTTAGATAAGGCAGTGCCAGACAAGTTCATGTTCTGCCAACTCCAAAGACAAGCTAATTCATATATCAGAAACCACATGGTTTTATTTTCAATAAGTACAATAAAAAGAATGTTGTTGCAAAAGTGCCTAGAAAATATTTATTTTAATGTAAATGTGGCTTAGTATTCATAAAAGTAATAATCATTTTGAGGTCTATTAATTATTTCTTTCCTTCTGTCCCTAATTATTTCCATTCTTTCCTAAGTACCTTGGCCCTCAGAATTACAAATGGTAGGCTCCTTCCTGTGCATTAAAATTTCAACACATATTGTGTGATAGATCTAGAAAAGTTATGAAACGTTGCAGTAGTGTTGTAACAGAAATACATACTATGTCCCATAACCAGTAAACTTCCATCAAATATAACTTGACAATATTTTTTCACATGATGGTTGTTGGTGTTTTGAATCATTGTTTCAGGAAAAGTTTATGCAAACCTTCATTTAAATATATTTTAAAACATGTTTTAGTGCTTGGTATGAAGGAAGATAGCAAAGTTTAGTGTGAATTGATTTTGAAAATTGAGTCACCTTAAACTAGATTAAACACATACACATAAACACAAAATCTGGACATGATGTATTTGGCTTTAAGAGAATATGTTTTTACTTCACATTCTTTGTCAATTTGTGGTTTCTTTGGGGGGCCATCATTGAGGAAATATAAAAATAGGTATCGAATACTTAGAAAACATAGATACAGCAGATCTGCTAAATGTTTTGCTGGCTCAGGGTGACAACATAAATGTTGATATGCACCTGACAAAAATAGTGCTCTGGTATTCTTGGCTGTGAGCTTTTTATCTGCTGTGACAAAGAACTGGTTATCTCTACTTCTGAGAGTGTGTTTCTAAAATGGAAGTTAAACTGCCTAGACAATTAATATTAGCAAAAAGCTTACTGATTATCACCTTAAATAAGCTTTCTAGTACATGGACTTCTGATAGAATACACATTTTAAAATGTAGTTGCAAACTTAAATTTCTTAATAGATACATAATATAAAATATCCATTGTATTTATCTCTGTGTCTTTTTCGGATAATTAAAATATATTTTCTGACCTTCATTTTCCAGATATATTGGTCTCAGAACTGGACAATTACTTATCTTGAACCCAAATTAATAGGTTGATTGGGGAAATTCTAGCTAAAAAAGTAATTATTTTAGGATTTACATTTTAAATTTACATATAATGATTTAAATTAGGCAGTTAAAATCAGGTTTGATAAAGTTTTTATTTTACCTAATTTCTTCAATCCCCTTATGGGATTTTAGTATATCACTTCAAATTTAGCTGTTAATAGAGAATAACTATATACCTGTTATTTACCCAGGAATATATTTTTAAATTTCATGCCACTTTCAAAACTATAAAAACTTACTGTCCGAGAGAAATGACATTTATGGCAAGTTAACTAAAGTCTAGGTAGTTTCTCCATTTTTTAAAGCTTTGCCCAAATTAAGCCACAGTATCAGAGAGCTATGTACCTGAGCTAGCACCTCTCCGTCTGTTGTGACAGCCAAATATGTCTCCAGACATTAATGTGGGAGCACAGTTGCTCCACTTTGAAAACCATAGAATAAAGTGTAAAACTCTATTAGGAATAGCAATAATAACAAAATAGCTAAATTTGATTATTCACTACATGCTAGGCAATGTGTTTAGTGCTTTTTTTTTTTTTTTTTTTTTGAGACGGAGTCTCGCTCTGTCCCCCAGGCTGGTGTGCAGTGGCACAATCTCGGCTCACTGCAAGCTCCGCCTCCCGGGTTCACGCCATTCTTCTGCCTCAGCCTCCCGAGTAGCTGGGATTACAGGCGCCCGCCATCACGCCCGGCTAATTTTTTTGTATTTTTAGTAGAGACGGGGTTTCACCGTGTTAGCCAGGATGGTCTCGATCTCCTGACCTCGTGATCCGCCCACCTCGGCCTCCCAAAGTCCTGGGATTACAGGCGTGAGCCACTGCGCCCGACCTGTGTTTAGTACTTTTATAAACATTATTTTATTTGACTTTTGCAACAACCCTATGAGAGATGTACTACCATTATCTTATTTTGAAGATAACAAAATAGTCTCAGAGTTTAATTATCTGCTCACTGAAATTTGACAACTGGTAATTGCCAAAATTAGATTTGTTCTAGGTCTTTCTGATTTGAAAGCCAGGGCTCTTAGACTCTTAGACATTCTACTATTCTGTCTGTACTTGATCATGAGACAATAAATTAAATGATGCACTACATTTTAACTGCATTGTTATATACCATGAAAGTAGGACTTTTAGAGTTGAAATAAGGTGTGGTTTCTATTACCTGATGCATTGATAGAAAACAAAAAAACATTTTTCTTTGTATTACGAAATTACCAAGACTTTTCTGGTTTAGGATTTCTTCCACTTGCTTATACTTCGCTATGTGTGTATATATATATATATATACATACATATATATACACACATATATATATACACACACACATATATATAGATATATACACACTTATATAGTAGCTATCTTTGTGTTTAACAGCTCTTTTATCCTGTGGTTCTCAATCTGGAGCAATTATGTGCCTTAGGGGACATTTAGCAAGGTCTGGAGACATTTTTGGTTGTCGCAACTGGGTAGAGGAGGGGTGCTACTGGGATCTACTGGTATGCCAGCCAGGAGTCTGCTAAATATTCTACAATGCACAAGGTAGTCCCCACAACAAAGAATTATCCAGCCCCATGATTTCAGTAGTTCAGAGGCCAATAAACTTGCTTTAACTCTTTATTTTTGAGCACTAAGCTTAGAGACATTAATTCCTTTGTATTTAATTAATAACTACTTGTATATAATGCTTTGTTTGGTGGCCCCATCTATATAACCATATTTTTTCCCCTAAATTTTTCCCATTAACAACAAATTATGCAAAATAAATTTAAAATGATTTCTTATTGTTTATTCTCTGGAAGACAGAATATGCAGGGTTTGCTTTTAAGATAAAGCAATTATATACAAATGGAAAAAAATTTGCATTGGAATCATCTTAGTCCTTATATATTATTTATTGTAAGAAATGAGTTCCTATGTGATATGAAAAACAGTATGAGGCTTTGGTAAAAGTAAATGTAACTAGAAAAATAAAATATGAGATAAACATGAAAAATTAATACATAAAATTAAATTTAACCTAGTCAACCAGTGAAATGTTTGCAGCTATTTATTGAACCAGGTTAGGTACTATTTCAGTATTTATGGGAAAAGACATTAATCTGTTAAAACCTTGCAAATAACTATGAATAATACTAATGTTATGATTTGTTTTTGTGAGGAATTCTGCTGAAGTGATGTGTTTAGAATAAGATGACTGGGATTTCTTTCTCTAGGTGTTTTACTTATTCAAGTCAGAATCTGTGCTTTCTTGGCCCTCTTTCCTGTTCAGTAAATCCTGTTATAAATTTATGTTCTATTCAATGCATTTAGAGTTGTATGTTGTAGTATGTAGTGATTTATAGCATCCTTTCAACTCTAACAGGGAAATCATGTGTTATTCCTATCATTTTAGCATCAAAATGACTGAACAAAATTAGCAATTTAATTTCACCTGAATACTCTGGACTGTGACACAATGACGAGCATAGATTAAAGCAATAGACACTTTGTTTCTCACTCTCAGCATTGACTTCATTTTCACATGATATGGAGGTGTGTGTGGTTGACATTATTTGAGACTTAGATCCACATAGAATAAAAAGTTTCGAGAGTATTATTAGTGGTTTAATGTTAGCTTGGGCCTGAGCAGCAGGTCAAGGAAATGTTGAATGATGTTCCAAAGGCATATACAGTTGTTAAATATGTTCATTGATGACCTGGCTGATGAAATAAAAAATAGACTCTATCAAATTATTCAGACCATAATTCTAGGTGAGCACTGTGAGGTTTAGTGAGGTTTATTGTTTATCATTTGAATTGAGAGTTACTTGACAAGGAGAAAAAAATAGAAATTCTTGAGTTAAATATTAATGGAAAAATTCAACTAGTTTAGATTAAAAGAGAACACATAAATGGAAGATGTAAAAGTTTGGGCCTATTTATTCATAGATCAGAAGTTAGATGTGAATAAGAAGAATAGTACTTTTAAAATGTGTTTACAAAGTTCTAGTATTGTATAATGGAAACTAATTGTTTAGAAACTACAATATAGTTGATTCATGATTTATTAAAGAGATGAGAAGTCTAGTAAACTTGTAAAAAATGGAGTATAATGCTTGTTATGATAATATTTGAGATAATCAGGTATGAGTAATTACTGTTGGTGCATTACTTTCCCCTTTATAATTGAAAACCCAGATATATGGCTTTGTTTCCATGAATGTGAGGCTAAAAATTCACACTTCCAGCATCATTGTTGTATTAGTCCATTTTCATACTGCTATGAAGGAATACCTGAGACTGGGAAATTTATAAAGAAAAAGAGGTTTAATGGACTCACAGTTCCACATGGCTAGAGAGGCCTCACAATTATGACGGAAGGCAAAGGAGGAGTGAAGGCACATCTTACATGGTGGCAGGCAAGAGAGTGTGTGCAGGGGAACTTCCCTTTATGGAACCATCAGATCTCATGAGACTTATTCACTATCATGAGAACAGCACGGGAAAAACCCAACTCCATGATTCAATTATCTCCCACCAGGTCCCTCCCATGACACATGGGGATTATGGGAGCTACAATTCAAGATGAGATTTGGGTGGGGACACAGCCAAATCATATCATTTATGTTGCTTGTATTAAATTTGTGAGGTTCTTAATTCTTTAATATAAGCAACACCTCAGCCTCCCAAATAGCTGGGACCACAAATGCATGTCAACGTGCCTGGATGTTTTGTTGTTTTTATTTTTTATAGAGATGAGATCTCCCTATGTTGCTCAGGTTGGTCTCCAACTTCTGGACTCAAGTGATCCTCCTGCCTCGACCTCTCAACATGTTGGGATTACAGGTCTGAACCACCACGTCCAGCCCTCAAGCCACTTTAGTTTTCTATTATATATTTGGTCAACATATTATTTCTAAAAAATAAAATCTTGATTATTTAATAGCAGTGCTATTGTTGCTCTTTTAAGAGGATTCACAGCATCTTCTAGATTATCTATACCTACTGGTTCCCTTGCAATTAGCTCTATGTTGGTCCTTTGAAGCCCAAGGTAAACTCAGGGATCAAGCTGATAAAAATTAAGATAGATTCTGACCAGTTTGATTTCTCTGTTTATTCATGTTCTACAATATAATTTGAAATAACTAAATAAAGAAATTGCAAAATGCCTTATATTAATATTTTATGTGACATATATTAGGTTTTTAACATGTCATTTAGTCAAACAAAAACAGTCTATACTTTTATAATATGATGGATAGAGCTCTCCTCTATCCCTCATATTGTTGAACAATCAACAACTATTATAATCAGTGAATAAGTTCACATTGAATAATTACCCACGGACTGAAATTTGTTCCTGGAACATAACCAATCTAATATTGTTAAATAGTAAGAAAAATAAAGGGAAGCTAAAAAGTTCAGAATTTGAACAACACTGTAGGGGCTATACCTATGCAAATAATATAACTTACAGAAAATATTTAAGACATTTCTGGATATTTTCAAAATTGTTAGTTACTAGATTTCTAAGAAAACCATGTTTAAAGTCAACTTCACTTCTAAGATAATACTTAGTACCCTCTTTTGGGACAAAAAGAAATATCTTATATAATAATACTTATATTTTTATATAATAGCAAATATTTTGGCATATACATTTCAAATTCTTTTAGCAAATATTAGCCTTTATTTTATTTATAATTCCCACAAAGAATTCTGTTTCGTATTTATTATCAGCTCTTTGTCCTTTGTGGAGAAAAAAATATAAAAGGATTTCCAATAAGATTAAATATTTTATTAAATAACACACATGGAGCCATAGTTGTGAGGCAGTGATTATTTATCTCTCAGATAAAGCAAAGAGCCCTACATATACCTTTTAAGATCTTGATAAATCCTGTGAGTTAAATCAATTGTGATTATCTAAAAATCTTAACTGAGATAGATGATAAAAATAAATGGTCACCTAGGAAAATACTAGTAGCGTCGAATAGACAAATATTTATTTATATTTAAATCATTGGATTTTAGCCATAGAACAGGGGTCCTCAACCCCAGGCCATGGACCAGTCTATGGTCTATTAGGAACCAGGCTGCACCGCAGGTAGGTGAGCAGTGGGTGAGCAAAGCTTCATCTGTATTTACAGCCAGCTGCTTCCCATAGCTCGCATTACCTGGGACCAGCCTGGACAACATAGTGAGACTGCCTACCTGTCAGATCAGCAGTAGTATTAGATTCTCATAGGAGTGCAAACCCTTTTGTGAACTGCACATGCAAGGAATCCGGGTGGCATGCTCCTTACGAGAATCTAATGCCTGATGATCTGTCACTGTCTATCATCACCCCCAGATGGGACCATGTAGTTGCAGGAAAACAAGTTCAGGGCTCCCACTGATTCTACATTATGGTGAGTTGTATAATGATTTCATTCTATTGTATGATATAATAGTAATAATAGAAATAAAGTACACAGTGTCTGTAATGCGCTTAACTCATCCTGAAACCATCTTCCCTATTCTGTCCATGGAAAAATTGTCTTCCATGAAACCAGTTCCTGATGCCCGAAAGGTTGGGGACCATTGCTATAGAAGAAAGAAGGGCCTGAAAATAATTTGAGATCATGGAATATTTGGAATATGAATTTGGGCTGGGTGTGGTGGCTCTCAACTATAATCCCAGCTCTTTGGGAAGCTGAGGTGGGAGGATCACTTGAGCCTGGGAGGTTGAAGATTAAGTGAGTCTTGGTCACTCCACTGCACTTCAGCCCAGAGTGAGACCTTGTCTTAAAAAAAAAAAAAAAAAGAATATTAATTTGAACTAGGAATATGAAAGTGTTAATGCATCTTGAAGAGAGTAACAGCTCTGCTCTGTCATTTCTAGTAGGACAGCATCATCATTTTTTGTGTATTTAAACAATTTTTAAAAATTTATATCGTAACTGTGGGAATTATAGGTATTTTGACACTAATAATTTTCTCTTTTTCCCTAGGAATTATAGGATACAGATTTTCTGGACTACAATAATATTATAGTGTATCCTACTCAAAATTTTTAAAAAGCATACTTTTAATGTGATTTCTTTTTCTAAACATGAAAATCAGAAATTACTATAAAACCCCAAGTTTTTAGAAATTTGCTCTCCCCTGTTATTTCCTCAAATGAAAAAAAAATTAATCTTTCTCACAGTTTAGCTGCATTTTAATTAGTTGAGCTCACTCAGTGAAAGAAACAGAGGGAAAATTCTCTGACCTTGGTCAGGTACACAATTATTTTGCAAATGAAGTGGTGCGATGCGTGACTTTTTTAATGAGACAAAATTTGCATCAAGTTGTAATCTGATTGCTGGTGTACACCACTTGAACCTGACCCTAGGGTTAAACCAGTTCTAGTTAATTTATAAAAACAACACATACCTGTAAGGTTAGCCAAGAGTGTATGATTTACTAATACTATACTACATTTTAAAACATTCTTAGTTTATTGTACTGTTTTAAATAATGAACAAGATTATGTCCTTTGCAGGGACATGGATGGAGCTGGAAGCCATTATCCTCAGCAAACTAATGCCGGAACAGAAAGCCAAACACTGCATGTTCTCACTTATAAGTGGGAGCTGAACAATGAGAACACATGGACACAGGGAGGGGAACAACACACACTGGGCCTGATGAGGTGTGGGGTTGGGGAGGGAGAGAATTAGGAAAGACAGCTAATGCATGTTGGACTTAATATGTAAGTGATGGGTTGACAGGTGCAGCAAACCACCGTGGCACACATTTACCTATGTAACAAACCTGCACATCCTGCACATGTACCCCGGAAGTTAAAAATTAAGGAAATAATAATGCACTAGGAACATTTTTTGAAAGTGATATTTTCATCTTAATTGTCTTTAAAAAACCCAATTGAATATAGTAGGTAGGGGAATGAGGTGGTTTTGAGAATGGATGAGTGTATTTTCCTTCATGCTTTGTATAATTAATTTCATGTTACCGTGTATGCGTTGTCCTGAATTTCTCTATATGAATGTTTGAAGCATCCATTTAAATGTACTTTAATTCTTTTAAAATTGGGGAGAGTTATTTCTCTGAATTTTCTTTTATGAATAATTAGATAATTCAGTACTTGGAGGAGAGGGACATGACTCAATGTTAATGCAATGCCTAAATAAATGTCCAGTTGCTTGATTTTACTTGTCAATGAGTTGTGTAGGTATATCTAGAAAAATATTATATATTCTAGTGCATATCTCTTTTCTCTGAATTGCATCAGTTATTTCACATGTGATGACATTAAGAGAAAGATGACAAAATAGGTAAAACATTTATCTGGTGAAGTGTTTTTATACTTTGAACTATTATTTTTCATCATAATGAGACATTAAATATATGGATCTTTCAAATATGGATAATTAAAACAGCCACCTCAATTTAATGTTGCCTGTATATGCATATGGTCTTTCATATCCCAATTATCTGTAGCTTGAGGAACCACTTTGGGATGCTTTGGGAAAAAACTTACTGCCACAGTAGTGCTGGGTCTTAGAAGACAGACTCATTTTCACCGCCAGACACTAAGAGTATCATGTCTGCTAGAAAATAGAATGACGGAAGAGTGTGGAATGAAGGTAGTAAAGCACAGCAGTGACAGCTAGAAATCTGACTTGAAATTCCTGTAGGAGTTTTCTATCTGAGAATAGTACTGGGATGGAGGATTCAGAAGTGGATAACCATCTGCCACCAGTCTGAAGTGTGGTTAACATTTTTTCCTGGATTGGGATTCAAGATCAGTATGACATAAAGTCTGCCCTGGACAGTTTCAGCTGATGTCAATTATCCTGGCACAGTTATTAATGGCATTCAATATTACTCTCAAAAGTGTCTGCTTTGAAAGATAAGCTGTAGTCCCGGAGAAGATTTATGAATTAAGGTCCTTCATCCAAGGAGCAATGGCAAAACCAGGCAGATTATCAATACAAGACCCAAACAAAGGGAGCAATTGTAGATTAGGAGCATATTTGAAAACAAAACCTTTGAAACAGTGTAAAAACTCAGTTACAAAGATGGAATAATATCAGGCTTTAAGTAGCAAGAGTGGATTGATGTTGAAACTTCTTGCTTAAGGTCTGGACAGATCTTAAGGCAGTGTTTCCCAAACTCAGATTGCGTTAGATTTGCGAGAGGTATTTGCCAAAATGCAGATTCTCAGACTTTACTCCAGACATACAGAATGTGACTCTTCTGGGGTGAGCATGGAATGAGCAATTTTAATAAGCCCCCTGGTGATTCTTATTCATATTAAAGTATAATCGACATTGTAATAGAGATGGGAGAGGGGCTGAGCCAGCAGTTTGAAAGAAACAGGTGCCATCTACAATTTTGTGAAAGCAGATTTGTTGCATAGAAAATACAAATAAATACACAAATTTAAAGGACTTGAAAGCTATCCTCATTAGTCCCGAGTGATTTTAATCATCTTTGCATTGAATTATATAAATTTGTTCATTATGTCCTGAGTACAAGAGAAAGTTTATTATAGATCAAGAACACAGCTTATTAGTTTGCTAAATCCTATTGTATGAAAGTTTCCCTTACCAAATGATATAAAAGGAAGAATGCCTTAGGGAAAAACAGCGTTCCAAAAGAATAACTCCAAACTATTTGCAGTTCCTGTGAAATCATTGGACCAGATCTGACTCTTAAAATAGAAATCTAAGCAAATCTATTGGGAAAAAAAGATAATAAATGTATTCACAATTGTTAAGTTATGGTATGCTGGATATTAGACAATAAACTTCTTAGAAACTGATGGAATTAGCTTCTAAGTCAACAGTAATATTTTATGCACTTCTATCTTGCTACTCAAAATGAGATCCATAGACCAACAGTACTGACCTATAAGAAGTGCAGTATTGCAGGACCTACCTCAGAACTACTTAATCAAAATCTGTATTTTATTAGAACCTTCAAGTCATTCACAGGTGCATTAGAGCTTGAGAGACATTGCTTTACAAGTAGAAGTGTCTGACCTGAGGAAAAGTTGTTTCTATTTGGGAAGCCTAATCTCAGTGCAAAGTGAAGAGTTAGAATGAGTCCACTAAAATGTTGTTATTCAAATTTCAGCCCTGCTATGATTCTGAAATACTTACAAGAACATCTTTTACAAAAGCAAAGAACATTTCACTGGCAGTTCAGGGAGTTCAGTGCAGTGTGGTGTCTTCAGAGTAGACTAAAATTTTGTCTGTGATTTCGGGCTATCAAAGTAAAAAAGAAATGTACTTCTATGTCATTTATGATGACATATATAAAACATATAAAACATATATAAAATATATATGATACAATATTGTTTACTACACTAAAAAGTCATTTATCATTGGCATCAAATACCTACAAACCAGTATTGGTTGAGAGTGCATTTTGTGCTTATGAGCTTTCAATATATAATTGGAAGAGTTTTGTTTCTGGAAGAAAAATATAGAACTCATGTAAATGCTAAAAGTAAAGGCAAAGTAAAGAAAAATCAAGGAGACAAATTTCCTTAAATCTGAAGCGAGATGGTGTATTTATAAGACTGTCTTCAGTCTATAATAATGACTTCTTAATGAAAAGATAGCAGAAAGATTATTTAAATGCAGTAAGTTAGAAACCAAGTCAAGTCCTCAATTAAAGGAAGCTGATGGAAAAGCTGTCACAGATAAGCCAAAAACACAATGAAAACAAATTGAAGTATGGTAAAACACGAATTTAATGCTAATTTAATTTTTTTCCTGTGGAACATTAGTACAACCCTCCCCCATGCATCCCCCGGTTCCCCCAGTGCTTGCTTAAAAACTGGAGCAGTATGGGAAACCCTACATACTTTATTCCCCTTTAATTGAATAAATGTTTATTTAGTAACTTAGAACTAATTGTATATTAGGCATTGTACAATAAATACTGTGAGTAGACTTGAATTAGGGATACTTTTTAATTTTGCTCAATTTGGAGTTTTCAAAAAAATTAACAGTGGAACTTCTTTTCATGAAATGCCTATTAAAACTAGTTCCTGAACACATTAGGAAAGGAGGACTAGGTAACAAAAGGGAGCACCATACGCTTGTTCTCTCACTGTAGCCTTTGTTCTTCCTTCCACTTGTGAATTTCATAGTATCTCGTTCTTTACGTTTTAAATTATTGGCTCACAGTGCCATGATTAATCCGAACCCCAAAGAAAAATCTGATTGCTGTGTTTACTTTGTCTCCTACGAAATGTTAAGTAAAATTTTTCTTGTTTATTCCATATTAATTCATAAAATGGCATTTCTTATAACAGTTATTAATTGAATCAAACCAAAATGCATCTTCTTATGGGTATCTTAACAAGGTTTTTCATACATAATTTTTATTTCACTCTTCCTGAATGACTTGACATAGATGCAATTTTCTAAATTTCTAAATTAAAAAATATTACCCTAATTTTCTTTTTTAAATTACAAATCATTAGTTTCTTTATTCCATATCATATGTAACCCACTACTACTTTCATGAGTAAAATCAGGAATCTGTTCCAAAATGTATTATTTGTTAAAACATATCAATTTTGTATTGTTAAGATCAATCTTATGTATTATATAATATGGATTTTCAATTACTCTATGCCTTATTTTGAGACCCTCCAAATATGTAGCTCCTCTTTATACAATTTTAGAACCTTTATCATTTAAATATAACCTCTGACTCTACTGATACTAACTGAAACATTAAAAAGGTTACAGAGGCATATATATCACTGTAGAGAATATTTGGATTTTATGTTTTACAGAATAGCTCTCATTCAGGATTCAAAAATGTAATGGTAAAAACTGGTAAGCAGTAAGTTAAATTAAAAGACAGTATTTTCTTTAAAATATATTTTTTTCAAGAATTTATCCAAATATAAACCCTGATAAAGTGATCTATTTAGGAACTGTTTACCTGCTTGATTATGAAATATGAGCACTGAAATGAATGATGGTCCCTAGACATATTTATAACGTCCCTTTGGAATTTATGTTTTCTCAACCAGTAGAAAATGTTATCATGAAATGAAATGAGCACTTAAATTACTGTATCTGGATCATGTCTAAATTATCTAAATTCATTGGCATCAGATTTTTAATAAATTAAATATGAATTTTGAGAGGTAGCTTTTTATATTCATTCATTCATGTAACATTATTGAATGTCTGCCATATGCAATACACTGAATGAGATTGATATAATATTTATAAAAACAAGACATAGCTTGATCCAGTCAAGGAAACAAATAATTATAATGCAATATGATGAGTGCTAAAATAAATTCTATATTAGCTGAAATTAGCTGCTACCAAATAACAAACAAATATATTTTAACTAACAATTCCTTGATGCTATAGGAGTAGAAATTATAGGATTTATTTATCCATGCATATATACATGCATTCACTCATTCACTTATTAAACAATTATTCAGTACCTTCTTTGTACAGAGCAAGGCACTGTTCTTGCTCTGGGAATATATCAATGAACAAAATTTCAAATATGTCTTGTGCTATAGAGATTACAATTTGGTGGTATAAAGAAAATCTTCCCTGTAAGTAAATTGAGTATTGAAGGATAAGTAGGAATTCAGTAGTTAAAGGAAAATAGTGGAGGAAGAGAGAGATGAAGAGAGCAAAAGAGAGAGGAATTAAGAGTGATAAATAATTAATACAATTCGACTCTAGCTAACGTTATCATTAGTTCACTGAGAGAACCTCAAAAAGCTAAATCATCCATATGTCTTTTTCCTATATGTGCAATATCTGTATGTACCAATATTTGAAGATTTTTTAGAATTATAAATTGAAAGATGGTATAATTTTAAGTGAGTGGAATATTAATAAATTTTAATTTCTGCATTGAGCCTCCAGTCCAGTGTGCTTGTAATGTTAATGTACATAGCAGTGACACTATCTGAGTCCATGTGGAGCAGAAACTAATAGGTTTCTGTATTAGGTGACTTGGCTGAATTACTCAAGCAAGTTTTTTTCTTAGGAATTATTATTGTGAACCCAAGATCAGTAGTTCCAAAATTCTGGTTCACAAACAAGCTTCATCATAATAACCAGAGGGTTTTTTCCTCCATCCCTGCAAACTGGAGTTCTGATTTAGTAGATATACAGGAGGGCAAAGGAAGGATTGTTTTTTTGTTTGTTTGTTTTTGATACAGAATCTCACTCTATCACCCAGGCTGGAGTGCAATGACAAGATCATGGCTCACTGGAGCCTCAATATCTTGGGCTCAAGTAATCCTCCCACCTCAGCTTACCCAGTAGCTGGGACTAGTTAGGTGCATGACACCATGTCTGGTTAATTTTTTTTTTTTTTGTATTTTTTTGTAGAGACTGGGTTTCACCATATTGCTCAGGCTGGTCTCAAACTCCTGGGCTCAAGCAATTCTCCTGCCTTGGCCTCCCGAAGTGTTGAAATTATATACATTAGCCACCATGTCCAGCCTGGAATATATATTTTTTCAAAGCTACCCAGGTTATGCTGTTGTGTGGACAGGTTTTAGATCTATTTCTGGAGGATTGGTTATGGCCACCCAGATTCAGGAATTTCAGATCAAATAAGAAATGAAGTGGATGATCAACTGGGACTCCAAACACTGGCAAGTAGAATGAGGGTTCTTAACTGGGAAGTTTTTCCCAGGGCTCAATCTGGTAGATGTAGGCACTTCAAAATCATTTTTGAATGAGTGAGTAAATTCTGATATTTTATACCCATCTACTGAATTTAAGCATATGTGTGCAAGTATACACGTGCGTGCTTTTCATTTTAACCACCTAACACAAATCCTCTCTAGGGATTGTTAGAATTTCTTTATCCAAAGAAGCTAGAGTCATGATCTTAGTTCCATTTCTGATCATTACTATTAAATTGTATATCCATTTCTTTTATACCCATGTTCTCCTCTTTGCAGAATTCCTAAGAAGGGGAAAAAAATCACTACTCACCTTTTCAATGGTTTACATCACAGCTTCTAGTGATTTTTGGCAGAAGAAAAACCCTCAGATTTTCTTTTGGACTATACCACAAAGAAATCCAAATAGCCATTCTTTTTATGGACCCGATACTTTTAAACTTCAAATTATTACGTTAAGTTTCAAGATCAAAAAGACCACCAATCTTTGGAACTGAAGAGGCTGATTGAGTTACAACCCAGGAAAGAAATGAACTCTTTTCATCCCTATCTGTGTGGATCATAAGAATAATGCCAGAATGCTTGGAAAGAGTCTCAGAATAATAAAATAATAATGAAAGCATTACTGATATTAATTAATTATAGATTTTAAAAGTAGGACAAATAAAATAAATTTAGAATAATCTATATTTGATTTGCAAGAGTGAAGGCAGAGTAGTGGCATGATTACTGCTCTCAGGCTTATAGAGGCGTTTTTCAGAATAATTTAAATAGTTAATACTGTATTGGTCCGTTTTCATGCTGCTGCTAAAGACATACCCAAGACTGGACAAGCTACAAAAGAAAGAGGTTTAATGGACTTACAGTTCCACATGGCTAGGGAGGCCTCACAACCATGGCAGAAGGCAAAAGGCACTTCTTCCATGGTGGCGTCAGGAGAGAGAATGAGAGCCAAGCGAAATGGGGTTCCCCCTTATAAAACCGTCAGATCTTGTGAGGCTTACTCACTACCATGAGAACAGTATGCGAAAGACTTGCCCCCATATTTCAATTACCTCCCACTCGTTCCTTCCCAGTCCCTCATGTTAAATTCTCACAACACATGGGAATTCAAGATGAGATTTGGGTAGAGACACAGCCAAACCATACCACTACTGAGGAGATAAACTATACTTACCTTATTAGTTAATTTTTCTGGAAAAAGCCATAGGTAGTTTAATCCTAATTTATATATGGGTGACCTGAGATAGTAATAGGAGGTATGATTGGTGGAGTCTTCTGGAGCAATTCTCCAGCAGAATATAGAATTAATTCTGCTTAAATATTGAATTACAGCCTGTACTTTGGTTTAAGATTCTGTTATTAGTCAAATAAATTCCTATTTAATACTGCAGGTAAATTACTGTGTAAAAATGACCAAAAAAACTATGTAACATGAATCTTTGCCCTCAAAGAGTTTATAGTTAACAAAAGAAGATTTGTATTTAAAATTTGTACTTCTCTGAGAGAGTTAGGTTCTTATCAGTCATACACACTAATTTGATTGAGTTTGGTAATATTATCTCTAGCTGCAGTGTATAATAGAAAGATGCTTTAGATTGGGATCTGTTATTTCCTTTAAAAATGCTTTTTTTCTGTCTCCCTGGATTCTACTTTTATGATATAAAAACTGAAGGAGAGGGAATAGATTTCTCTAAGTTGCTTTCTTATTTAAAAATTTTTATTACTGTTTGTTAATATTTTGGGTGTGTACAGTTTTGGTTTGCGAGATTCCCCCAACACAATTACAAATATGGGAAACTTACTGATATAATAGGAGTAATATAATATCAGTAAGTTTTATATTGCAAGAGAAAGCACAAACTTTGGCTTCA
Source organism: Pongo pygmaeus (assembly GCF_028885625.2). Lineage (NCBI taxonomy): Eukaryota > Metazoa > Chordata > Mammalia > Primates > Hominidae > Pongo > Pongo pygmaeus. The sequence continues at coordinate 112,707,403 of NC_072384.2, read as the reverse complement.
GATCCTTCTGGATTCAAATACTGCATATACCACTTGCTACTTGTTGATCCCAGGCAAATTAATAAACCTCACTTAGCCATATATATATATATATGATTCTACCCATTAGGGTAATTCCACTTGTGGTAAAATCTACCCAGTAGGAACTCCTAGTTCCTAGGAATATTTGCACTTTAAGAGGTCATTAGGAACCACGTCTAAAACATAAGGTTTGAAAATAAGATTACACAGTAGTTATCTCTAAAAACGCAATTAGTGTAGGAATACAGAGGCAGAGCAGCCGGTGAGTGGGGAGGGTTGATAGGTGGGTCTCCACATGCCCCCACCTACTGATCAACCAGAACAACTCTAATCTTGTATTTTGTTTTGATTTGTTTTTGAGACAGAGTCTTACTCTGTCACCCAGGCTGGAGTGCAGTGGTGTGATCTCATCTCACTGCAACTTCTACCTCTTGGGCTCAAGCAATCCTCCCACCACAGGCTCCTGAGTAACTGGGACTACAAGCACCTGCCACCATGCCTGCTTTGTTTTACTTTTTTATAGAGACAGTGTCTCACTTTGTTGCCCAGGCTGGTTTCCAGCTTCTAGGCTCAAGCAATTGGCAAGCCTCGGCCTTCCAAAGTGCTGTTGATTACAGGCATGAGCCACCACGGCTAGCCCCCTAATCTTGTATGTTGTTTTAATGTATTTTGTTTGGAAAGTGTTTTCTACTGTTTAACTCATAACACTTTCACCATTACCAACAGAAAACAAAACAAACAAACAAAAAACATAGATACAGCTCAACCCCTCATTTTTCAGAGGAATATAGTATCCAGCAAGCCCTAAGTGGTCCATGGATGGTCACACAGTGGTTGTTAGTGGCCAAATCAAAGCTTAAACTCCCTCTTTTCTCCCTTGTTGAAATGTTTGTCTTTCAGTTTGTTTTCTCCACCATGACTGTTAACTTCCTTCATCTAACTCACTTTTTGGAAAAGGTTACTGGGGTGGAACTTCAGAAATTGATCTACAGCCAGATAGTTTTTGATTTCAGTGTAGTCTTTTAGAACATCCCCAGTAACACTAGAAAAGCTGGTGAATTTTAAAGTAACTTAAAGTTAGTTGTCATCTGAGCATACTGACTGATAGATTTTTCTCTTTCTAAAGGGATTGGAGGCACTTCAGGAACCTTTTTCTGATTGGGTTAGATTCAAGATTTTATAAATTATCTTGATAAATATTTAGACAACATGCTTTTCTCAGAAGTAAGTGACACTAGGCCAGCAGAAACAATAACAGGTTAAATCACTGTTTTACAAACCTGGCTGCCCACTTTTATCATGTAAGGAGGTTTTTAAATTTTAAGACGTATCCTACACCTGATGAATCTAATCTCTAGGGCTGGAGCCTGACATTGCTATTTCTTAAAAGTCCAATTTGATTCTCATATAGCCAGGGTGGAGAACTGCTGGGTTATATGAGTAAAAATTCAAAGTATTTTCAACAGGTGGGAACAGAACAGAAATCTTTCTTTAAAAATTAAATCAAACCTCAGTAGTCTATGACCATGTAATCAATGAACTTTCATACTTTATCATACTCTTTTCCCATTACAGTGTTCTCTGGCACTATAAATTGCTAATGATTGTGTGTAAAAGCTAAAAAAGCAATTCTATAGTCTCAAGTTGCTGTGAAGAAATCCTATAAATGACATTCTTTAAGTAAGTGTGAATTATCCTGTCCTTCAGGCAAGAGGCCTAGTTTTTTTTTCTTCCTCTCTTCTTTTTAATACTTTGTTGTTCATTGCAGATGGCAAAATAAGATCTAAACTCACATGACACTGAGTTACTCCTTCATTATTAAGTTGTCTGCTACCTTTAAAGTGAAAAAATGAAATAACAAGCTGTTAGTAAACTCAAGTGGTTTTAAATTAAACAAGTTCTCAGTACAATGTGTTTCTCTCACATGCTCCAAAATGTTCACTAAAATGGGATAAACATAAGGCATTTACAATTGTAATTTAAATTTTTGTTATTTGGGACAAAAGTTATCAAATATCATGTTCAGTTCAGAAAATGCATGTCCAAAAATGGCCCTAGTCAGCACTAAATGTTTTATAAGGAGAGAATTCACAGCTGTATTCAGTTGCCACATTAGAATCACAAACTAAAAGGAAATGAAACTAAATTTTTATGTAAACTAAATGTTTCCATATAAAATAGCACAAGGGAAATTAGTGTATAATTATTCTTATACCCTAAAAGTTTAGATTTGTCTCTAAAGGAGGTTTCTTGCATAAATTTCTTGAAGTGTATCAGAATATCAGTATGAATTCCCCACAGATTCCTCCTAGCCTACATACTATGTGGTATAAGAAATCCTCAGTGTTTCAGATATTTGAGTTTTAAAGAATTATAGACCTTTCTGAATCCTCTGTTAATGGTGATTATTATAATAAACTATTATGACACATATTTTCAAATGATGACCATAATATCTCCAGCTTCATATGCTACTCTGTAGTGTGACCTTGTTATTCCCCAACAAGATGAAGTCAAAATTCCTTAATTATAGAATCTAGTAGGGCTGTGATTTCTTTGAGTAATGGATTATAGCACAAGCAGTGCTATGTCATATACAAGTCTGGGTCATAAAAGATGATGCAACTTCCACTTTGTTCACTAAAACATTTACACTTGGAGCTCTGAGCCACTGCATTAGTAGTTTGACTACTATGAGGCCATAGCCTTCTGGCAATGCTAAGCTGCACAGAAAGGCCTCAGGTACATGCTCCTTGCTAGTAGTCCTAGTCTTTGAACCCTTAGAGCCCAGGTTCCAAACATGATTGAAGCCATCTTGAATCCACCAGACCAACCCATCTGCCAGATGAGTACCACTGAGTTTCCTAAATGACTTGAGAAATGGAAGAAATGCCTAGTGTAGCCCTGTACAAATTGTGAATTGTGACTTTTATTTAAAAAAAGTTGTTTTAAGACAATAGATTTTAGGGTCATTTGTTAACTGGAAAACTGTTTTGGATTTAGATGACAAATACTAAATCATTAGGCCCAATTTGAGAATTAAAGGGGTGATTAAAGCAGAAAGAGTGTCTATGCCTTACTTTTTTTTCAAAAATTAAAAAATAAGAACTTTTTGAAGGAATATTTTACATATAAAATCTACACTTTTTAAGTATACAATCCAATAATTTTTATGACTTAATTGTGCAATTAACATCAGAATCTAATTTTAGAACATTTCTCCCCCCTGCAAAAAAAAAAAAAAAAAAAAAAAGAACCGTTAAAGGGGGTTTTATACTATTTTCCCAAAACAGATCCCTTGTGCCCACTTGCAGTTACTTCCTCTTCCCCAGAGCCACTTAATGTTTAACTTTATTATATCTTTTATACAAACAATGACGTAACTTTGGTTTGGTTTTAGAATCATAGGGAATTCAAGACCAGGAGATCAAGCAAAACATGTAGATCTGGAGCTGCCTTGAGCACTAACTGAGTCTGAGTTCTTTTCTTGTTAATGCTTAGCTTTTGCTTTGGTCTCCAAGAGTATCCTTAGTCTCTGAGTCCATAACTCATTATTTGAGAGAACAGGCCTTGGATTGCATCTATTGAAGTTCTGTTTCCAGCACGTACACACTATGTGTCATTGGACAAGTTACCTAACTTTGTAACTCATAATTTACTCATCTATAAAATTAGAATAATATTACCTACCACATAAGGCTATCATGAAGATCAAGTTAAATAATATACTTAAAGTACTTAAAACAGTGCTCAGTGTTATTAATAGTAACAATAATAATAGCTGTTATTTAATGAGTGTTTATCATGTAGCCAGAAGTATACTTCACATGTATGAACACATTTAATCATCTCAAAAACTTCATGAAGCAGGTGGTGGTATCATCAGTATTTACAAATGAGAAACCATGTACCCATGAGCTAATTGCTTAATCTCTCTTTTTCCATTATAAGGTACCAAGGCTATTAACATCTCAATGAATAGTTGTTTTACTTGGCATGGAACTTGTTAGAATCTTGTTTTGAGTCATAGCTGTTAGAATTCCTTCGTTCCTATTTTTAAGAATTTAAAAACCTGTGAATTTTCAGCCATTCTCTATCCTTACAGACAGACATACACATACATGTGCACATGCACACACAGCAAACACATGCATTTTTCTTTTGGATCTAGAATACCAATCTTAAATATGGTAGTTTCTTACCAAAATGTTGCTGAACAAGATGAAGGAACAAACGCAGCTGTGTCATGAACACGTCTGCAACTTTGGGACAGCATGAAAATCAAAGCCCTGGTTGGTACAAAGCGTTATGCATTAGGGACTGAGGGCATCTATGTTTATATAAAATAGCATTTCTATAGAAATTAAAAAACATAACCATCACTGTGATATGAGATGCTCAGTCTCCATGTGATGCGAAAATAATGTAAGGAGCTTTTGGGCTAAAGCGTATTCAAGTGAATTTTTTTAAGCTAAGGAATCTAATCATTGAAAGTTATCTTTGTAAGTAATTCACCAAATATTTGGCCAGGAGAAAGATAAACTTTTATTTAAATGAGCATTTTTTTAAAGTTCATTATTAAACTTCTTGTATTTGCTTGAAGACGAGGTCTTTAAAATCTTGCATAACTTTAAAATGTATTGTATTTCAGAATTATATGTCAGAGAAAGATAACAGTGATATGAATATAAATAATATAGGATGATAATTATGATCTAAAACCAGTAGGAATCATGTTATTTAAACTTTTTCTTGATATACTTTTGCTTTTTGACCTGAAGTGTTTTATGGATACATTTCTTCAACAGCATTTTTCTTCAAATGCGTATACAGAACTACTGTGGATTTTAAAAGCATCCCAATTTGGGGTCCACAGTCTCTGGATTATACTATGGTGGATAAAATACAGCAAGATTTGGCTGGCTGTTTGGGCCTCCAGCTCTGTACTTAAGGGCTTATTGGAGCTTTGTCATCTTGTATAATGTATACAGGCAGAACTCTGAATCTGGCATGTCTTGGTAGTAGGTGTAGTTTGTTGCCAAATACTTAGACTGATAAAATTATGAACAAACAATTTCACTGGGAAAATAATATGGAAAAAATGTTTCCTATATTTGTTTGTCAGTATACACCCCTCCCCCAACCCAAAAGTGCACCTTTGGTTAGTAATGATTCTTCATTTCACACCTTTATCTCTGTGCTGCATTTTAACCCAGTTTTGATAACATGGCTTTTGCTTACATCCTCTCCTAAGCAGCTCATAAAACTTTAATACACAGGAATGATAAATTCTAAATTCTCTGATAAACTTAGCACCAAACAAGCAGCTGGTACTTTATTGCCTACAACTTCCTATGCATTTCCCCACAGTTCGAACTAAACAAGAATGCATTTATGTTTTATTTTTTTCTAATTAAGTAGAAAAGAAAAACAGAGCCTAGAATTGATGAGTTTCAGATTTAAAGCATTTCTGTTATAACTGTCAGGCAATCAATTAACCAATTTCAGAAGATTTTAATCTCTCTTTCTTATTATATTTCTCATTTCCCTCAGTTTTATCCTCCTAAATGGGAAAGCTTCCCCATCCTCTTCAGAGAAACAATTCATTCACTGTAGAGATAAGCAAATCAAATAGAACAGTGACAAAATTTATAGTGCATATGAGAATGTTTTTCAGATTTAAAATCTACAGATCATGTTTTATGGACTACCTTTATATTCATGAATTTCACTCTCCTAAAAGTCACTACAGTTTAAGGTTTATAAGAGATTAAACAGGAGAAAGTATATTAAGAATGATTGACATGCATGCTTCAAAAAATAAATAAAATTTCTAACATGTAATACACATACATTAATGATTCATTACTTTTAGTAATTTTGGAACTACAATAGTCTTAAATACTGCAAACGCATTCTAAAGGTAGAGGCCTAGACTGTTTTTTGGGTTGCTTGTAATATTTTACTTATTGGCCTGGGCAATGGTTTATGTGGGTGTGATCAGTGTTTACTCATTAAACTGGGTAATCGTGACTTGTGTACTTTTCTTTATGAATGTTATACCAGAACTTAAGAGGAAAAAAATTTTGAGCCATACTGAATATTAGGAATTGGATATCTTCCCAAATTATTAAAGTTAATCTTCCATAAATTCTGTAAAACTGAATGTAGTATTTCCCCCTCTTCCCATGCAAGTAACTGATGTCACTTTAGAAAACCTGATATGAACATTATTTGCTATTGTGCTTTTATGAAGAATTCTGTCTAATCTTCCCATAACAAGAAAGAATTAGAACCAGAAATCTAATTATCAGATTCAGTAAGATGTAGGCAAGATCCACCTATTTTTTTTCATTTATGTCTTTCAAAATCAATCACATTCTATTATTCACTGATCCACTAAACAGACCTAGAATTCCTATTATGTAGCAGGCATTGTTCTGTTAATGTAATAATATAATGAACTAAAGGAAAAAAAAAAAAAAAACACCGCTGCCCCTAAACTGTTCATGGTTTCGTTATACTGTCAATGTTAAACACAATGATTGGGTTAAATAATAAAGCTCTATATACACTAGACGTTTTCAAAGTGAGAGGACGACAGACTATTTCCTCTTGGTTCAGTCCACGACATCATCACCAAGCGAATGATGTCTGAACTGAGACTTCAAGGATGTGTAAAGGTAATTTCTTATTTAATATAACAGGAAGTTGAGAGTAATATGGGTTACTTCTCTAGAGGCTTAACTATGTTACCTGCCATTAACACTTTTGGCTTCACCTTAGGTCTGGTTATTTGTGTGGTCATAAGACGGCTGCCGAAAGCAACTGTGACAGCATGCTGCCTTTTTCACATCAAGCAGGAGAGGGAAAAAGGTCACAGTTTACCAGTTCACTGAGGAGTGTCATACACATGTTGACTTACGATATTCTGGAAACTCATATGAGTTGATGAATACTGGAACACTTCAGGATTTAGTGATGAAGGCAGAGCAAACTAAGGCGTGAGGTGTGGTGGGCATGGCTCCGGACTGGGCAACAAGTGACTTCTACCATGATGTAGTTCTTCAACGCGTCAGTCAATAAAGAGGTGTCAGAAAAGCCATGGATTTCTGAGATTTTATTAATGTTTTATATCTGCATATATATTCATTTTTCTGGGGAAAGGGACCAAATCTTTCAGCATATTCTCAGTATGGTACATGGCTCCAAAAGATAAATAACTGATATTCTAAAAAATATAACTGACAATAATCATAATAATCTCTTGAAGCACTTTTACACTTTGTTAACTTTGTGCTTATAACGTTTTTGGAATGCTGGCAGTATCTACATTATTACCACCACCATTAATCATTGTCATTATTGTGTTATATTATTAAACTTTGAGAGGTGAAGTCACTTCCTCAAGGCCACACAGCTGATGACTGCTGGATTTCTTAGAAAGTATCATGATATTGATGATTTTTCTTTACTGTTTGCCTTAGTAGAGAGCAAAGAGCAATAAGCATAGCAAGCTCACACCCTTCCCCACACTACCTTTCCTAACTCCCATTCTTTTTAAAAAAGATATAGCAGCATTCTTAAAATAGTCTTTGCTTTCAACTTTAGATAAAAATCAGAATTAGAAAAATAATTTTCATCAAAAGCAACTGGGCTTAGATAGGATGATGGCTAATTTGGAGAAAATAAAGGCCTGATTAAAAATTATTAAATGAGTAAAAACATGGTACATGAATCTCATAATAATTTAGTCAAAAGAGGTTCTTTTGGTGATGAAATAATTAAAATGCAATGATGAAAGGATTTAAGCAGTTTTGTGATATGGAAATACAATGACAAAAATTCTTAAATTTGCTTTCATTGGACAGATATTTCTAGTGTATAAAGGATTACTCTATCTGAAGTAGAAAAATTAAATAGTTTATTTTAAATGTGAGTTGACAATCCAATTTTTATTCAATCAAGCAATCAGCTCCCTATTTTTTTTTAAGTACTGATATCAAGATTGGTTTTTTTTCAGCTAGGCAGAATAACATTTAGCAGAAATATTAGCAAGGAGTTAGTTCTGTTTACCATATGTATATAAAATGAAACACTATTCTGGTGCTACATGTCCAAATGTTTGTACTGAATGCTTCCATAATATCAATAATGATCCACTATTCAAAATTATATGTAGCCCCAATTTATCAAATGCTTGAGTGATCATTTTCTTTAGTAATTGAGTTCCTCATGGAATTCCAGTGCTCTGATTACTGGCTCAGTAATCTAGGCATATTAATTTGAAAAGCTGCATGCGCGTGTGGCCAGGATAATGGCAGTGAAGTAATTGCAAGGAAATCTTTTACAACAGACTTATTTTCATCTAATAACCTCTTCCCCAACGGTTACTTGGCATGCAGTGAATGTGATAGGAGTTCTAAAATGTATATGCATTAAAATATCTTTTAAATAAAGATTGGATATTCTAGAAGACGTGTAGTAATCACAAAAAAGTTGTTTTTAAAATAGTGGATTTTTTTATAGCTTTTAAAGAGGTTTGGATTTTAGGAGAAAGGCAATTAATTTTTTGAGTGTTTACCAGGTGACAGAAATTGGGCACCTTTCCTGTTGTCATAGGCAATCTTCACAGCAGCATCGTTTAAGATATCTTCCTATCCCTATTATAAGGAAAAGAGATCAAGTTGGTGAAGTTATTTGCCCAAAGTCATATGTCTGGAACCCAGGCCAATTCTGTCTTCTCCTAAGCCAGTTCACTCTTCAGTTCCAGCCTCATCAGAAAAGCCTAACTATATTTATATTTTTAGGGTTATATTTCAGCATTTTACATACATGTAGAGAGGCTCAATTTTCAAAGTTCAGAGTTATATAAGATAATGACTCCTAAGATGAAAGAAGGACCATAAATATTGTACCCACTCTGTGAAATCTATAAACTTGCATTGTACCAAAAACATCATATTATTCTCTATTAATTATATTATTATTCTTAAACTGTCAACCACAGGAAGACAACATTCCATCTCTGTAGCCATTTTAATAACACATACAAAGTCAACTTATTAGCATTTTGAAGAAATTATGAAGAATGTATGTCTCGGTGGGTATTCCATGAATGATACCAAGACATCTAAGTCACTGTGCATAATTCCAGGGGTGTTTTTAAAGCCTAACTGTACTTCAAAGATTCTCAAATTTAAGTCTAGCTATTAGCAAAGATACAGGTTTTGTTGTGGTTTTATTTATTTTCTTGTTTTATTTTTTTGAGAAAGAATCTTGCTCTCTTGTCCAGGCTGGAGTGCAATGGTACAATCCTAGTTTATTGCATCCTTGAACACCTAGGTGCAAGTGATCTCAGCTTCCAGTAGCTGGAAGTATAGACATGTGCCACAATGCCCAGCTAATCAGAATTTTTTGTTGTATTTTTAATACAGTTGAGGTCTTGCTATGTTGCCCAGGATGGTCTTGAACTCTTGGGATCCCAAAATGTCAGTATTACAGGCATGAGGCACCATGCCCAGTCTGTTGTTTTATTTTTAATTCTGCCATATAAACAGTTCAATGTCTTAAATTATATTAGATTCTAATTAAGTTAAGCTCTTGTCAACTTCTACAAAAACATGTATTTGGTAGGAATTTGCTTACCTTTATTACCGTAGTGAATCTGTAGTACCTCAATTAATTTGTTAATAAACATAGTTGTTCTTTAATTACTTTACATTTTATAAGGCATTAATATATCATAATTACATTATGGCAAAATATAAAACTTAAAACATTGTAATAACATAGTGCACGTTACAGTATTAGTAAAAGAGCACCTTTTTGTAGTAGCCCACAAATTTTATTTAATGTAGATGATCACTGTCGGTTTCCTTTTCCACTGTGATTATCTCATATTAAAACTCTACAGTGAGAGTTTTTCATTTAATTTCTGGTAATAGGGTCTATTTCTGCTTTTCATATCTGTGTTTTAAAAATAAAAATATAAAAACAACAAAAAGAAACAGTTTTTTCAGGTTTTATTTTGTTTCGTTTTCTTATCAAACAAGACTTTGGAGTCAAGTAATAATAATAATATATTGATGTCATGCTTTACAATTTTCAAGGCACTTTACTGTAATTGTTTCACTTGATTCTCACAACAACACGGGGAGGTTATATAGGGCAAGTAATCTTGATCCTCCTGTTACTAAAACAAAACAAAACAACAAACCTGGCCCTAGGACCAGAGAGAAGAAGAGTAAAGTATGAGAATGATAGCTTCTTTGTTTTTCTTTAGCCCTGGCTTTCTGTGTCCCAATGCTTGTCTCTTTGGTAGCACCCTCAAGCCTTTCCCCTATCTTCACTCCTACCCTCAGAGACTTTCAGCCTTTCCTCCTTTCCAATTCTGAGAACTCAGAATATAATAGCCAGAATCTTGTTTTTTTTTTTTCTGTCATGTAAATACATTTTCCTTTAGTCCTTTTAGTGAGAAAGTCTATATTTAATGTTTCTTTCACTTTTATCTTGCGTATGGAGTGTTAAGAAGGAAAGTGATCAGGAACTGGAGGATCAGAGTACATTTTCTCTAAATGCTTTATTTCTTATTTGTTCACTATTACTAAGAAGAAGAAGAAAAAAAAAAGACTGTACTTGAAACTGCATTTCATTCCCCTAAGAAAGTAGGTAAGGGATTTGGTAGGCTATATGCTGGCAGCCACAGAAAAAAAGAAAAGTGTGACTGGGTAAATCTGCCTGGTAGATTTACACAGTAATCGGCCTGGTAGATTTACCCAGTCAGAACATGTCAGACTTTTTCCATCCCACAAACCTGGAACCCTAATCCCTAATTTTCCCTCACCTCAATACAATGCCATCACTTTTACTTGCTTAGATTTGTCCACTGGTTGCTTTAAGATGTGGAAACAACTGCTTTGGGGCTGTATGGAGGAAAATTCCACCCACTTATCTGGAGTGGGATTTTTGGGGAAGGAATGGAAGATGCTTAGATTCCTATTCACATCTTGAAAAGACAAGAGTATATTGTGTTCTTGGCCCCTAGCTTTGGAACCACATGAAGTTATCTTGGTAATGTAGTCCATTAACGCCCTTACAGAACAAATATGTGTTAAATGATGTGCCTTGAGAAAGGGACTGACATTGTTTACATAAAGAGATACATTCCAATTGCTTACTAACTTGGAAATCAGCCCTTAGAAGAAAACAGGAGGCATATGACTTGAGCTATAACCTGTAGCCATTGGACCTTCTGTCTTCTCAATCATAAACAGAGAAGCTGGATAAAAATATATGCAATTCAAAGTTTCCTGTAACAAATAATGTTTCACTTATGCAAAGTTGCTTCGCCATTTGGCCATGATATATTAAGTGAGAGCTAAATTCAATTTTACATGGATTTAAATGCTTATGCTTGCTACAGAAATATCATTAAGAAAGGTTACATATTAAACTAACTTGAATGTTTTGAGAAAACTGGGCCAAGTACTTGTGTAAAACAAACAAATTTAACCTCAAAGCAAAAAGATAAACAAACACAAAAATAACAACAGCAATCATAAAAAACAACAAACAAACCAGAACAGTTAAACTAAGCCCAGGAAAAGTGAATTGGAATGTCTGAGGAAGTTTAAAATTTAGCTCCTGCGGGAAGGGGGTAGGTGTATTTGTTCCTTACTATCAAACATTTGAAGGCTGTGGTGTATGAAAACTGTTAGACATATTTTGTTTGTCTACATAAAAGTAAAAACAATAGGTAGAAGTTATTATATGTTGACCCATTTTTGACCCTAAAAGAGGAATAAATTTTGAGCAATTTGACTTGTGCCACAAAATGAACTGCCCGGAGTGGTAGTGAGTTCACAGTCCTGAGGTATTGGAGGTGACATAGACTTCAGTGATGTCATAGCTGGGATCACTGAATTTGGATTGAAAGTGTGGTATATCTATTATCGCAAGAACCTGAAGCAAAGAGAACACTGAAAAATGGTGGGGATTGGTCCCCACTGGCTCTCCATAGCCATGGCATGTAGCAAAATGCCATTGGCCAGTGATGCTGTAAAAATCTTTCACCTTCTCTGTCTCCTTCATTATGTGCTGTTGTAGGTAAGAAGACCGGAAGTTTCAGCTTCGGGCAAGACTTACATGATAAAAAATAAGAAGCCTTTTAAGCAAAACCACAGGAAACATAATTCTGTTCAGTAGATTTACTTGTTATTAATATAACTTAGTAACAATCTACTTGGGTTTTAGGCAACTTTCTCAACTCCAGTCAGCTGAGTCAGCTTCAGTTTACCCACAAAACATAAAACAACTATTAAATCTGGTAAAACGTTCTAGATAAAATCAAATTTGCAACAAGGCGGATATATTATTACACTTCTTTTTTTTCTGAAATTCTTTTGTCTTTTTTTTCTCTCTTTCTATAGAGACTAACACAATTTATTTGTAACAACTTTTATTTTGAGCAAAAGAAATAACTAATTCAAAACAATCCCTTTGAGGAGGAAAGAAATCAAAGACATAAAACAATAGACTGGGAAAAAGTTCTTTCCTCATTGTGCTATTTTGTGTTCCTAATTTTGCAAAACAAGCAAATGAAAGAAATGCTAATTACAACAGTAATTATATCAGATAACTTTAAATACCTCCAATTTAACAATATAACCCAAACTAAGCAGGTATATTTATAGACAACACATACTGAACCCTTAAGCACAAAGGCTTTTTCATTTAGACCTTCATCTGAGGGCTGCCTTTCCCTCTTACTGGCTGTGTGACTCTTGGCAATTTATATAATACTTCTGAGCCTCAGTTTACTGAATTTGTAAACTAGGGATAATAAATTTACCTACTTCATAGGATTATAAGAATAAAACACTTAGCCTATGGCTATCTGGATCAAGTATAAGTATTCAATGAAAGTTTGCCTTTATTTTAATTAACTTAAGGAAGGATAAAGCATATAGTTTTGCTGTCTCTTTTTTAACTTCTTTCGTGTGGATTTTGAAAGATAAGTTTTGAGCATTATTTTAAAGTGATTCTGTAGTTTGTATTTGTTAAACTTCTTTTTCCATGGGTTAATTTATTTAAAGAATTTTTTTTTTCATTGTAGAGAGGCACAGGAAGAAACTAAACAGAAAAATTTGAAACCCAGTGAGTTCTAGTTCTAGCCTTACCACTTTATATCTGTATGCTTCAAAGCATGACATTTATCGTTTTTGATCTTAAGTCCTTCATCTGTAAAGCATGGGACTGGACTGGATACTTTCCTGAAGTTCTCTTTATTTAGAAACTTCTGTAATTCTAAGAATTCTGTGAAATTAAATGTTTAGGGTGAAATACATATTTTGGCTATATAGTATAATACAAAAATGATTAATTTTGCAAAATATAGTTTAAGGATCACTTGAGTTAGAAATCACCTGAGGTGGTAGTTAGAATGTTGATTGTGGATACTCACTTCAGCTTCAAAGCATCAGAGTCTTAGCCATGTGGTCTGGAATCTTGTTTTTAACCAGCTGTTCAAGTGATTCCTAGTTTAGGTGACCATTGGAATTTAAGAACTATTGCTTTGGAATTAAGGATAAAATATGATTCTTTAATCGATGTAATATCTTGGGGTAAAAGTTTTTAAACTATCACAAAGCTCTTTTACTCTCCTACCTGAATGAAGATTCTGAAAAGATCAAGGAATTTCCAGGGGTTCCTTTTAGCCTATGTTTTTGATTGTGAATGCTGATTTTCTATTAGTTGGAAAAAAAAATCTGAACTTACTGGAAACAAAAGTAAAGAGATGGCTGAAATACTTTATTGGGACATTGTGAGTCTTCCTCAGACACTCAACAATTTTACATTTTTAGATGGAAAATTCATTAACTACGGGGTTTTGAAAATATCGAATAAAGAACATATCACAAATGGGCAAGGGAAGAAGAACATCTAGATTTTAATCTAGTTATCTTTAATATAATCACCTCAGAATAGCTCCTGCGACTTGCAGCTGAGTACATAAAATAGATTAATGATAAACTAACATTTATTCACAGAACTATAAGCAAGTAGTTTTTTAAACAGTTTTATTGAAACAGACATAATTCTCATATCATACGATGCACCTGTTTAGAGTGTACATGTCGGTGGTTTTTAGTGTATACACATAGTTTTGCAACCATCACAAGCAAGTGTTTTTTAACCACTCAAAAATCTCTCCATTTTTTTTTTTAGGAAGATGCTTGCTCAGCTACTAGTCTCTCAACTGACACCATACATTCTAAACAAGCAATTTCACTCAGCATTTTATTGACAAACCACTTTTATCAGAATGCCAGGAGCTATCTGGGTGCAATTCTGTGAAAGGATGATTTGGACCTTTTCACTGGATCATTTGAGATTCCCAAGTAAATTCACCTGAAAGCTTACTTAGTGTGAATGCGAATTTCCATGCAGCTTGATGAATGCCAGGCTGAAGAAGATTGATGATGGAAAAAAGGGGGAACTTCAGATTCACTTTCTGCAAGAGCATAGCCATCAGATTTGATTAAAGACTGCTTTGGGGTCAGATGCTCTTTAATGCTCAATTGTCAAGTGATTCCCACCTCTGTAAAAGGAAATACACATTTCTATGGCATCCAAAAGGGCACCCTTGCAGTGTGTGCGTACACATGCATGTGGGCGTGTGTGACTCTTACAGTGCACCACACTACTCCAAGTAGCAGAAAAAAAAAATCGTCCAAAAAGTAGTTATTGTTTTTGAGGATAGTATTAGGAGAAAAATAGTAAAAGATACATGGGAAAAAAAGATGGTCTGTGAATCATCGATAGTTTTCTCAGGGATAATTGTTTTATTTAAAGCCATGAGCATGCTATTTATGCTTCCGATCACTCACATAGTTATTTGGAACTTTCTCTTTTTTTTTCATTTGTCTGTTAGGAATCAATATTTAGCTTTTTACTTCCTCATATATTTGGTGAGATATATCTATTAATAGATTAAGATGAATTTAATAATGCAGCTGACTGCATTTATATTTAGCTTCATATTGTAATGTACATATGTCTTCTGTGAGTTCAATTGTTGCTTTTAGAAAATAATTGGCTCTCTGTTGTGTCAGAAAGTTTGTTGTATAATATGCAGCTCTCCTTTGGCATCAGAATTCAAAATTGAAAATCCATGTATTAACAAAATGCCTGGAATCTGACATTGTATTTGGTGATGAGGAAAACTAAGTACCACTTTGTGTGAACTGGAAAAGTGATACAGACCATGTAAAAAACCAAAACAGCTGTGCTTTCTACCCAGAAATGGCAGGATATTTGTATAGCTCTGGAAAAGTTGCAAACAAGAAACTGTAACTATAATAGGACACATCAAATTCTTTAGAGTTCTTGCACAATATTATTACTATTTTGCCAGCATAGAATCAGTATCAAATCAAAGTTATTTGTTGCTATATACCTGTTTCAAAAATAATTTTAAGGAAATTTAGAAGTGAAAAATAATAATTACGTGTGTGATATATGTATAAACGTTTGTGTATACTTGTGTATGTGTGTCTGTGTGTATCCTGTTTAGAATTTCCTCACAAGCCACCTGTTGGATTCTCATTTTGAATTGCTGCAGTCTTTCTGAGACTAATTTAATTAAGAGAAATCGAATCTCTAGCCCGGATACTCAAAATGATGTGTTACTTGCTCATTGTTATTTCTTGAGTTATTTTAAAATCAGAGGAGCAAAATAATATTATACTTTTATATTTTTGCAGTGTTATGTGCAACAGCAGTAAAGTAGAATCAAATATTAAAAAAAATTAAAAGACTTGTAGCTAATACCCATTTTCTGAAATCCTTGCCTACAATACTTAAAACTTATCTATTTTGGTGTGTAATAGTGCTCAAAGCTCCTGTTCCGTCATGACTTCAATAATCTCAAAGTACAGAAAGATACCTCAAGCTGTGACTAGCCTTTTAAAAAAACCAAGTAAATTAGCTTAAATTCTCCCACAAGCTTGGGATTGTTAATTAATTCAGCCTCAGTCCATTATACAATTATAATTTAAGCTCTTAGTCCCTACATCTGTTAGCAATGGAAAGTAATGAAAGAAATAATGTTGATGATGATTTATCATGACTTGCCAAGAGTAGAATAGTAAATGAAAGAGAAAGGCTCTTTCTGGATTAAAAGACGTGGATGGAGATCACAATTAAGCAGTTGACTCTAATACTTTTCATTATTAATTGATATTTTCCTTTAATTTCTCTCTTAGTAACTTAAGCAATAAGTAAATTCACGTGCTAATTGGTTTTTTATTCTAAATATCTTTTGAAGCTTCAAAATTTGATTCTTTTTTAAAAAAATCACCAGAATATGGTTATTTTGGGTATTTCTTTTTTTAAAAAAATTCTATACTGCTTAGTAGGATTGAAAATTTTTGAGGCTTGATAAGAACTTTCAAGATAACCAAATAACTAATTTTTTTCTAATGAATTAATTTAACTGTTTCATTTTTCTTTTCTTTTCTTTTTTAATGTAATACCACAGACTTTGATCTAAATTTCTTGCCATCCACTTTGAGATGCTGTTAACTCACCAGAGGTGATAGTTTGAATTATCAGTTCTTGGGAATGTGTTCAGAAAAAGAGTGCTTGAAAAAAATTAACGTAAAAATGTCAACCAAGTTGAGGAAGGGATAGACAAAGTCTGAGAAACTATGTACTCATACAAACTTGAACACAAGATTTTCAATTCAATGCTTTTAAAAATATTTTTGCCAAAACTGATCTCAGTTAACTTTGAAAATAATTTAGTAACATGCTTTCATAACTCAGTGTCTTAGTGAATTCAGCATTTTAGGGAAAGATAAATTTAGCCAACGTAAAGCGGGATCTTACTTTATTTTAGGGAGAAGACCTCTGGTCTTATAACTGATTTAACTATATTTTTCACTGTTCGGCTAGTATCTGGAAGTGTATTTGAAAGTTTGTAGATTGTTTAAATTGTGGGATGAAGGGGAGATAATCACAAATGAAAATTTATTCATTCTGAAAAATGCCTCAAGAACTTTAAGATTCTATCTCATTTAACACCTTGATGATTCAGGAGATTGAACAGTAGTTAGTGAAAGTTGCAAGTGGGTCCAAATTAATAGATGTTACCCAAGGATATTAAGAATAAAGAAAAATTTTTAAATGAAGAAACAAAGATAGTTTAAAAATTCACTCAATGAATAATTCTGGAAAACAAAACTAAATTGTGACTTGTGGGAATGGTGTTAAAATGCCATTCTAAGAGATTTCATGATATTCATAAAATGGCATGTTAATTGTGCTTCTACACAGATGGGATAGACAAGCATAGCATTGAATTACATCTATTATTTTAAATTGAGACAGTTTAATATCAAAGTATACATATTATATGATATTAATAAACTAGAATCATTAACAGTAAAAAAGAAGAGCTACAGTAGAGTTAGTTATATACTGGAGTTAGTTATATATATACTAGAGTTAGTTATACACTTGGCATATTCTGAGATATATAAAATATATGAAAATCAAATTATGTAAATGAAAATGCTGTCACAAAATAAGCCTTGTAGGCAGAATAAATTTATTAATTTTTCAAAAGTTGTAAGACCTCTAGTTGATATCTTTTTTTTTTTACCTTATTTGACAGTAAAGTTGTGTTGGTATTCTCTGGAATGTTTATTGGCTCTTTTCAATTTCTAATTTGTGTCAGTAATAACATTTATGCATAACAAAAATATATTATAGACTGGTTTGTAAATGGAAGAACACGTTGGTATATAAAATTGTTTACTATATGGTATCCAAATGGGATATATTTACCTTAATATGTTTTCATTAATTTCTAAATTGTCTACATGTTCCACTGTCCTTACCATATGAAAAGAAACTTGCCAAAATATTTCCAGTATTATTCACTGTGCTTTGAAAATTTAAAAAAGACATTAATTTTTCTTTCGTGGATGAATTTAAAACTATAAGGGCTTACTACTGATTTAGCTCGTAGTAACTTAAAAATGTACTGATTTTTCTGAAAATTTACAATCAAAATGATTTTATTTTTTTTCCTTATTAATACTATATTGTTCAGTTCTGCTTTTGCTTCTAAAATAAGAAGAGGAGGAGGAGAAGCAAAATAAAGAAAATAAGAATAAAGCCAAACTGCTTCACTCTACTCTAAAGATGTTCAATTTAATATATTCAGATATATACCTGCTGTTTTCCATCTTGATCAATCACTTCAATAGAAAACAAGATAATTTTTTTCTGAATATATTTGGGTTCTATATTAATTTTTAAAGAACTATATATATTGCTTGCCTGCTTAAAACAGTTTAATTAGAATGTTTGCTTTTTAATTTGACAATTGAATCTTATGTAACTTGGAAAGAGTACTTTCCAACAATATCAGTAGCAAGAAAAAAATATTTTAGTGCACTAAATTAATGAATTTTAGGCTAAAATAGACATTTTATTAGAATGTATAATCTAATTGGAGATGGATAATACACAATTTCATGGACAAACTGAATAATTTCTAATTTAATGAGTCTTGGAAATTTTACCACCCAACAACTCTCACTAAATTAAAAAAAATTCAAGTATATATGGCAGCAAACAAGAGTAGTCTTACTTTACAATGTTCATATTGGGAAGGCAGGCAAGTCAGGAATTCCCCAGTTTCACCAAATAAACAGGGTCTTTTTCTGACCGGGGCCATCCTAGAGTAGTTCCTTGAAGGGGAAGTCATTTCATTTGCTTTCTGCCCCAGCAGTTACAATGTGAAACATAGGATTATGAGAGAGACCTCAGGACCCTATGCCTATCCAGGAAAAATCTTCACTTTCTTCAGAGTACAACTGGGTGTCTTTATCTCAAGGCAAAATCTACTCGTATATGGGGTGAAGAGTTGAACTGTTTTCAGCGTTGGGTTGAAAATCTTTAAATCATGATCTTGACAGTTGCCCCTGGGCATCCTCTCCCTTTCTGTATTTATTCACCAGGAGGTAAGTTTATGTGTCTTTATGTTTGCTCTAATAGATTTCTCTTGTGCACATTTTAGGATGTAGATGTGGCTTTCTCTGCATTTGTCAGTTTGATGTCATCTAATTTCTTCCATCTGGGAAACGTCATTGCTTCTGATTAACTGATAGAAACTTTTTGCTTCTGGTTAATGAATAGAAGCTTTTTTATTTCCAAAATTGTTATGAATATATTCTGCAAAATTGTCCCATTTGTGGTTTTTTAAAAATTTAGGACTTGAGGAGAGGTGGATGCATGTGATCAGTCTACTTTTTTCATATAGTTTTGATTCTCTCCAGACGATAGTCTGAAAGTAGGCATTTAAAGAAACAAATTCATTTTATCTTTACAAACTGGAATTTATCTGGTATTAAAAATGATCAGTGCTAAACATAGTGAGGTATTGGGATATATAGCTTTAATGGGCAGTCAATAGCCTGTTCTTTTCTAAATTGCAACTCTATGATGATAGGATTTATTTTAAAACTGAGGATGGGTGTGTTAACAGTTGGTGGGATTCTCCCTCTTTCTTCCCTATCTGTTTCTTTTTTGTCCGTTCTATACCTCCTTTGTTTCTCTCTTTTTCACTTTTATCTCATTCTATATTATTTTTCTTTTTCTCTATTTTCCTATTCATTTATTACATATTCTGCCAGTAGTATTCAGGCATATATTGTTAGCCCCTCTGATTGGATATAAAAATTTGATGACCCCCATCTCTAACTTAAGTTACTAATTTGACAAATTCATTTAATAAATGTTGGATTTCTACTGTGTATCAAGTAATGTCCTAGCCATTGGAAATAGGTGAACGAAGTCCTAGTCTCAAGGAAGTTTATACTGTCAACATCTGTCCTAGTACAGAAGTCACTGTGACTATCGAGCACTTGAAATGTGACTAGTGCAAAACAGGCTATGCTTTACATGTAAAACAGATGCCAGATTTAAAGGATTACTACATAGAAAAGAATGTAAAATAGCTCATTGATAATTTTATGTGGGTATATTAAATATATTATGTAAATGAATGTCATCTATTTTTTTTTTTACTTTTTTGATGGTGACTGCTAGAATATTTTACATTCTACTTCTACCAGACACTGGTGCTGTATGAACTGGATAGCTCATGAATATTTCCTGATTTTCATGGTAAAATAGCAATCATTAAATTTCTTTTTTTTTGAAAATAAAATATTTTTCAGTTAATTTTTCCCCCAATTTTTAGTTTAGTTTGGACTATAAACTTCTGGAATATATATATATGAATCACAAAACAGAGAGATTAGATGGTTTGGGCAAAATTACTTAGGGAACAGCTGCCAGACAAAGTAAATTGAAATCTCCTAGCTTTCAAACACATGCGTATGTATAATAAGCTGTAAGGTGTAACAAATATTGGTGGCATGAAAAAGAAAAACAAATATTCACTAATAATTTCAGAGAAGTAACATGGGTTAATCAGGTTA
Organism: Pongo pygmaeus; assembly: GCF_028885625.2. Lineage (NCBI taxonomy): Eukaryota > Metazoa > Chordata > Mammalia > Primates > Hominidae > Pongo > Pongo pygmaeus. The sequence goes on along the minus strand of NC_072384.2, from coordinate 112,686,863 downwards.
ATGTTTTCGCCTTGTTCCCCAATAGAGGGAGGCTGAATATCATCTGTCAGTGTCTCTACTGATGCCACTATAAAGAGACATAAATGTGATGTCTTGAACAATAGAGTATAATTAACAGCGTTCAATGTGATATTTGAATAAATGAAAATGCAAATTGAAAGATATTAAAATAGTGTTAATTTTAATAATTATAGTTATAACATGGAGAATGGTGAATTTCTAATTTTAGATTTGATAAAATAATTAAAAATAGAATAGTCCCTATATTAGACTTTATGAAAATAAACTGACTTTTAACTGAGGGGCAGTTTATTATAGAAACCTGTTTACTTGCTTAGAAAAATGCATCTATTTCTACAGAATCAGTTACATTATACCTTAACATCTGGGGAGTTAGAGCCTTAAAATTTTACTTCAAGGGTTGAACTCCAGCACTAAAAACATGGCCCAACATGTTGATATACAATTTTAGTATTTTAAAAGTTTTCTTTTTCTTTTTATTATATAGGATGATAACATCTCCTGAGTTTAAATATAATACAGTTTAAAATTTGTCACTTGTCATTAATAAGAACACAACTGTCATAATTTTATTCTGAAAAACAAATCTTTGAAAGTCTCTGATTGCTTGAAAAAAAATACCCTCAAAGCTTACCATGGCATTGAAAACCATGACACAGATTTGCAGCAGAGAGCTACAAATACATATGTAACTAATGACCTGAAGAGTCTTTGATTGTTATTTGGTTATTGAATTAGTTACATCATCTTAAAATTACTATTTAAAGAGTACTTATTTGCTTTCTATGCTAGGGAATGATAACAAATACTGATTGAGTGCCTGCTATTCACCAGTCACTCTGCTAGATACTTTTAATAAACATCTCATTCTAGTCTTTTAGTCGCATGATAATCTCACCAGGTGATTCTCGTTGTCTTTATTTTAAACATGAAAAAGGACTAAAACTAAAACTGTTTCATTCATCTTTGCTAAAGTACCTAACCAAACATTTATTTTATAATAAGTATTCAATGAATATTTGTTGGATAAATATGTTAATCAGTGTATATTATAAATTCCTTAAGGATTATGTCCTTGATGTGCTTGCAGGTTTAAATGAGTGGAAAATCAGAACGGACTAAAAGTGTTGATTGATCGTATTTTTCTTTGGATTGTGTAAATAGTCTAGTCCTCAAATCAGAGGGTGTTAACTTATCAAGATATTTAAATAATTATTTTTCTCCATATTTCTTCATAAACTGTAGTTGTTCCAGTTTTAAAATTTGCACTGATGGTAGGTGAGCATGCTTCTAATTTAGTGTTGTGTGATGCTCATTCTAAATTTGATAAACCAGAGTATCCTCCCTCAGATTAAGTTACTGTAGCACTTTTATACACTTTAAATTGAAAAGAACCTCCTCAAGGGAGATTACTTTTTCTTCAGCTGGGGTTATTTTTACCCAATATTGGGTTATGGACCCAAATCCTACAGAAATAATTCCCTTAGTTAACTATTCTAATATAGTTTCCCCAATATGCTTGCAAACTTTAATTTACTTTAACTACCAAAAGGATGATCTTATAGCTTGGCCAAATTATAGAACGTTAAGCCTATTGAATATTGCTTCAACACATTTAATCAACTTTACCCTCAAGGAAATACATGCCTGGGTTTCATTACCTAATATCCTGCATAGAGAGCTCACAGGATTTAGGCACACAGCCTTTTTTCTAGTGATCATTGCTAAGTTTTTTCTCTTTAGTTGAGGGGAAAAGATGTTGAGGGCAAGATATTTTAGCAAAATATATTGATCAACCTTTAATACTTTAAACAGAAGATGTCTAGAGGTCAAACTATGTAACTTCAAATAAATTCTGGTCTTTTAAAGCTTCTTCAGAACCTTTTAAGGAAATACCACTTGGAGAATGGATGTAGGTAGGAATGAGACGTTTCATAGAGAAAATGCCAGTTCTAAATGTTATAAACAAAATTGTTTCCTCAGACTCATTCATTTATAACTAGTATCTAAATAATATGAAGTGTTATACGTTCAGAATTCTTGCTGTCCTCTGCAATGAATGTATGAGTGAGAAAAACTATTATTTTTGTGAATAATTCCGAATATACTATAATTTGGCTGGTAATATTCAGAAAAATGAGGTCCATATTAATTCAGATTCAGTTAATATTTAATATCTATTACATGCCAGACGGTGTGCCTATGTTTTTTCAATGATTGGCATTTATGTCAAAATCAGCAACCAAGTATTTTTATTAGACAACTCTCATCTGAGCTCATTCAGCTCTGTATCAATTTTTCTATAAAATTGTGGAGGAATGTTTTTTGGAGAGAGTTAAGGTAGAGATAGAAAATACAACAAGTCCTTTCTCAAAAATTCAGAATAAAACTGTCTCTTGGTTATAATGCATGGATCGGGGACTTCAATCTAGTATTCCATTAAACACGTGAGACGATGCAATGCTGCTGTTCAAAAACATTAGTCTACCTTTGGCTGCTCCTAGAGAACTCTTTGAAATAAAGTGTGGTGGCCTGTTCTGGGACAAAGAAAATCAAATATTTTAATTTTCAAAAGAAAATATTAATTTGCATCATGTTACCTGCTATTTAAAGCAACTACATGAAATCTCTGTATTTTAAACACTAGACTGTGATCTCAATCTCATATGGTGTATGTGATAGTAAAAGACACAAAATAATTCTTACTTGAAAGGACCAGTCCTAGAAACATACTAAACGTTTATTCTCCTCAATTCTCTATGCTTTTCATGTAGATAAATGATTAGAAATCAAAAACCTTGTCTGTATTCCATAAAAACCGTGCTGAAATGCATTTCAGAACAGCAGTCTAATATTGTGTTCTTGGTGGACATAGGAAAGGGCAAAGTGGTAGCTATTTCTGCATACTTTTTATAACTAGTATTGAATAATTTTATTATGCAATTCAAAGTACTATTGCAATATATTTTTAAAGCATTAGTTAAAATTTCGTTTTTTTTTTTTTTTTTTTTTTTTTTTTTTTTTTTTTTTTTTTTTGCCAATAGTCAGCATGATTTATTTTTGCCTGGGGATCCAAGAGCTAATATTTGTATTTAGTCAGAGGAACTACCCTGCTGTCAGATTAACTCTTTGCTCTCCTCATCTCTTCTTCCTCTATTATGCGAACGGTAGCTTTTAGAGCTAATGGGGATCTGAAAGTTCATCTGATCCAGTTCTTTGGTTAGCATAGGGGGAAACTGAGGCTTTGAGAGACTAAATGACTGAGCCAAGGATACACAGATAATGAGTAACTGAGCTCTGATTGGAATGTAGGCCTTCTGACTTCAAGTTTGATGTACTTTTTATTTTGAAGTCTGTTCTCTTACTCAATAATTTAATAATAATTTGGCCTTTCATTTTAAACTATCTCAAATGATTTTTGGAAGTATTTCAGGAATAATGTGTTATGGGAACCAAAATATTTTTTTAGTCAATTAAAAATGCCATCCAGAAATCTTACAATTAAATCTTATATTAACAGAAGACATAAGTAATTTTAATTGGTTTTTATTTAAATTGTTATATTTTCTAAGTGTCAAGTAACTTTGGGTAAGTAAATTTGTAAGTAACTCTTCATAATAAACATTTCCAAAAACAATATGAATAAATGCATCCAAACTTTAAGAAGTAAATTAGAACACTAGTAAAAAAAAATAAGTGACAGCACCAAATGTTAGGATATAAATTTATTCAGAAACTGGACTGCTTTTACCAGGCAGGCACGTTAGGACATGCAGTTTAATAAATACTGAATAAAATAAGGAAGAAATGTGAATTTGATGAAGTTTTCTGGCAATTAGAGCAATTTATTTCACTATTAACATGACAAGCTCTAAATGGAAATCAGCTATGGATGAAAATGCAATTTCATTGCTTGGTATTCTCAGTGCCATGTAATTAAATAAAGAAATGGGGCGGAGGGGCAAAAGAGTGTCCATGGCTGACTGTTCTAGCAAAGCAACCATCCATCATGCAGGAGTTGCCTGCCTCACAGTGCTAAGATGGGGTTTGTGAGTTTGTGTATACTCAGAGAGGCTTTCGTTTATAGAGTTTGTTTGTTTTCTTCTTGAAATACTGCATCTCAAATGGAAGGAAAACAATAGTCTTGCTGAATTTGAAATGTCAAGTGCAATTAAATACTGTATGTTTTTGGGGGTGGTCAGACATAGAGTTTTTACTTCTTTATATAAAAATCAAATAAAAGCAGAATACTACTATATATTATCTACTGTTGCACATAAACAGGAATCTTATTATATTTTTAAAGCATTCAACTGGGAATGTTTATCAATATATATGTATATGTGCATGTTTGATATATAATATCAAATATAATATTGACAACTTAATTAGCTGTTTGTGCAGAAACAACCAAAGTAAATATTTCACGTTTAGCAGATTTACTTGTACATATACCATTGGCTTCAAATAAATTATTTTAGCATGTCTAAAAAACATTGAGGCTATTTTTACAATCATATTTTCTCAGAATAACCACCTTGATTTTTGAATATGTTTCTTTTTAAAATGCATTAAGTTTGTGTACTTAACAGATTGTGTACATTTCTTTTAATGTACAGGGACGTGATTAGGAACATAATCTATAATTGTGTAAATGTTGTAATTGCTTGTGTTTTATTTGTATTTACTTTTAAAATTTATTTTTATCAAGTGTTGCCATGTAGTTATTTTGTGGTGATATTTTAATCCATAAAAACTATCAAATGAAGTCATAATATTTTACGTTCCAATTTCTACTATAGTGAGGCATACTGGAAATGTTTTCAAAATGTTAAGGAGTCAGGTTTTTTTTTTCCTTTGATTCATCTCATGGTAGTTTCCCTTGATAGAGAAAATGCATGACTCTAATATTAAGAATGTAAGGAGTTATACAACTATCATATAGGTAGTAGAAACAGAATTACAGAAATATGGAGTGTATTTTTCTGTACAATCTTGACCAATTAAATACTATTTATTTTTAGAAGAATACTCATAAAATCACTATTAGTGGAATAAAAATCATTAATATATTAACCAAGAAAATTTATACACAGTATTTCACAAAGTGTCTTGTTTAGAGTACGTCCTCACTAAACAGCATACATTAATACTGATAATAGACCAATTAGTTTTTCTTTATTTTGGGAGTACTGGCTGTCTGAAAAGAGTAATGACTTAGGGAATAGATTTGGTTCTGCTAAATGTACAAAAATCAAGAAGTCTTAGTTATTATTGTATCTGGTTTCAAAAGAAAGGAGACTGGATCAACCATTATAAAATAATAAAATGTTTAGCATTTATAAGTTGGGCATTCATAAGTTTCAATAAATATTCTTCTTTTTTATATGAAGAAAATATTTTAAGTGCCTTATTAGTATTTTAATGTTAAATTTATATTTCTCTCTTGTTATTGGCTAATTATATATATATACACACACACACAGACACGTACGCATACACACATATATACTAACATATACACAGAATGCTAAAATTAAGCTAATATTTAGAATTTTTATGGATTCTAATCTTTCTCTGATTACATATAAATTAGGTTTCTAGACACTGCTTTTTTATTGTAGGTTTCAATATTTCTTCTCTATTGACATTGCTCTAAAGAACTTTAGCTTTTTTAGTTACTAGAAGGGCTGAGGTTCTCGAGTACTAAATATGGAAACCTTACAGGGTGGAAAATGGCCATATGAATTTTGTGTCAACCTTCCACCCTTGTGGCATCATTAGATTCTGGTCCAGTTCTGATTTATGTCTTGTATGAGAAATCAAATGCTCATTGATGCTTTTTCAATAACTTGGCATATTTTGGGCAATTTCTGTGCGGGTGGCTAAGAATACATTTGGACACCTAGATTGATTGGTGGAAATAAGTCTCTGGATATGCTACAAATAAAAAAAAATTGTGTTCTTTATCAAGCCAGTACCATTTACCCAGGCCAGCCCAGACACAGGCCAAACATGTTCTCATGCATGTTGACTTTAGTGTGTGGAATAAATTTTTCAAGACATTGAACAAAATATTTTTGTTACTAGTTTATTAGAATGTTTCCATATTCGGGTATAGTTTGGAATGGCAGGGGAAATTGGGAGAGAATTAGTTTCACGGGCTTTCCATGATTGGTTCTAAAATATACATTGCCAAACACCTCTTCTCTACCACCACCAGTTGTACAGAAATATTTTACAATTTCTTCTTCCACATTCTTATTGAATTTCTAAACATCCCTTAGTTTTCATTCTGCTGAAAGCATTTTGACCAAGTCACATTTTCCACAACAATATTGCTGGTATACGTATAGTTTGAAATCTCCAGTATCTGATATTGCTTATCATGTCTCTGTAGAAATCAAAGCATAAGTATAAAAGAAGAAAGATAGTATATTTTCTACTTTTTGAGTTGAAAAATTAGGAAAGTTATCTATTTTTTAAATCTTTTATCTTTAGTTGCTTTCCCCGTTTCCATTGTTCCTACTTTTAATTTTGTTATAGAGTCCATTTCAAAAGATATTTCTTCTTCCCTGCACTTCTACCCTGCATTAAATATTTATAAGATCAGCTAAGTGTCTCAGGGAAAACATGGCTTTGTGAAAACAAGAACATGGCTAGTAGCAAAAGCTGACTCTGATATCAAATATTTGTCTTTATTTTAAAACTACTCAATTCTGAGTTCTTGATCAATAATACTTGATTTGGACTCATCAAAACTATACTTTTGGGAAATGTAGTCACATATTAAAAATATAGTGGCTTGAATAAGTAATCTATTACAAAATTAAACTGTAATTCTAAGATATATTTAACATTCAGGAAGACTTCCATAAGACTACTTCCAATGTTTACAACTTTCAGGGCTTAAGCAGTATTAAACACGTGCTAGATAAATAGAGTCTGTTCTCAGGATTTACAAGGATCAAATATCAGTAGAACAAAGTTCCTCCCAATTTGTGAACTTAAGCCTGTTTGAAAGCAATAAATGTCTTTATAGCTGTGGATAAAGATCCATTCCTATACTGACATGATCTAGCAGAGGGTATAATCAAATATACATAATTGGAGTGTTTTGTCAATAAAGTGAAATAGGGAGAAATCCTGAACATCCCTCCTGTCTGAAGCTCCCTAATCCATTAAGCACTGAAGGAGATAGAAATATGGAGAAATGCTCACTTTTGCTGAAAGGCACTGCTTTTCCTGCCCTTCCTGTAAATGACAGTTAAGTGATGATGGGATAATTCCGGGTGGTTTTCTGCCTCCTTTTGGTCCACTTACCCCTGTAATGCAAATGTGAATCTTCCTCCACCTAAGAAAATAATAAACTTAGGTCTTTCTTTCTCCCTCCACTCCTCTTCTTTCCCCATTTTTCCCTCATCCTCTCTTCTTTCTCTTCTGCTTCCTTTATTCTTCTTTCTCCTGCCCCCCTTTCATCTTTTCTTCCTAAACACCTTTTCAGGAGTGAATCTCCTCTATTACTTGTTGGGATAAACAATTTTTTATGTCTATACATAGAAATGATAGCTTCAGAATTAAGGAAAGATAATTCATTTAAATGGAAGTGAAATACATGCTCATGTGTGTTTTCTTAACAATCACAGTAAGTGCTATCTTAAAATAAAATCCCACTAGTTACTTAGGCAAATCTAAAATATTTATTCATGTTTTACAGAAGGTCATAATATTTTATCCTTTTGGAGGTTCACGAGAGCCATTCATCTCTTTCTTCAATTACAGAAATTATTTGACTTTTGAGATACTGCTTCCCTAATAAAAATAGAGAAGGTGATTGCTTAGAAAATTCTGAAACTCATATTTTGCCAATGTTTTATCGTACTGCAATTATATGAGGTAATAGAATGGACTCTAATTCACCCCTTATTTTGATGACTTGTAAATTCAAACACATGCAGTTGTGGAAGAATAGCTGTTATACCACAAGATTGATTCTGTTATACTGAACAGTGCTAGAGTAGATATTATACAACAAGGAGATTTTATACAAATAGCTTATGTCTACTCTATAGCTTATGTCAAGCAATTATTAAACATTTGTATTAAATATATTGTCTTCTTATCAGCACATATCTAATAACTCCAGGGAAAGATGTAAAGAACTGATGACTTTTCTCAATTTCCTGTGTACCAGGTGATCTAGATATAAAACCCCAGTGAACAATTTATTGAAGAAGGTCGTGTTGGCTTCATAATACAAATGGGTAAACTGAGGTTCACAACATTTAAGTAATTTGCCCAAGATCACATGTCTAGTAAATGGCATAATCAATCTGCCTAAATTTAAATCAGATGATATTCCAACTACCCCACATTAGCTAATGGTTATAATGAGAGTGTATCAAAAGCAACAAGGCACAGTATTGGTCAAATATGTCTTATATCCTTAGTGACATAGGATACCCCTGCCAATGCTACCCTTGTCAATAGCGTTGCATTTCTTGAAAGTCCTTTATCTCAAAAGTTGTAATTGGATTTTTAACTTTATGTTTTTATTTTAAAAAATAAGATGTGATGTTATTTTTCAAAGCTCAAAACTATGTTTACCCTATAAGTTACATGCCTCCTGGGCCACATATTCATTTTTAAGAAGCAGAGAATTATGATGACATATGGATTCCAGGACCTCTGAGGGAACTTGCATGGGGGGAACTATTAATATTGTTTGTGCAAACGGTAATGCCTAGAAGTGTGTGGTGTGTAATCTATGAATCCATATGCATCAGCACTGACAATATTAGATCCTGTTACAAAAGTTACTACACTGGAGAGAGTTCCAAATTTGTCATGTTTACCAAGATATGTCCAACACCTAGCAGGATGACTGGTCAAATTAAATGCTTAATTAATATTAGCTGATTGAATAAACCATTTCAGAGTCACATGATACAACACAGATTAAGACAAATTTGTGAGATGTATTACAGTGCTCGTATTTTGTTCAGTGAGATATATTGGTCTCTAATCTTCAATTCATTTTACCCTATTTAAAATTTTCAGGTTATACATTACAGGGAATTGGGATACGCCTAATGAATACATGTGATGTTTAAGTTTCTTTTTATTTAACATTGTAAGAAAAAACAAAGAAAAGGAAAAATAGGAGCAATAATATAATATCTGGGGATTTTCAGATATTAGAGTATAACTGTTACAGAGGAAGACATGGTAAGACGAGGGCGGATCCTTGAATCAGGAAAAGAAAGGTTTATAATGTTTTGAAAGTGCTAAAAAAAGCATATCAATGCAAACTATCTAACAATAATGATCCAGCCAAGTACTAACTACTTAACTGTACAAATCTTTTAACATAGTTTATGGGAAACACTTTTAATGGAAGCATATTCTTGTTTAATAAAGGACATCAGTGAAGAAATATTTTGCTTTCCAGACATCCTTTTTGAATCAAAACTGTTACCTATAAAGGGTCTTTACTTTGTAGAGACCTGAGTGAAGCACATGCAGAGGTATTGCTGTATTTTTCTAAAATTTATCTTTATAATGTCTGAGTGAAACAGACACAAGTAGTGATATTTGCACATTAAAGGGATACGTTTACACAAGAGTCAAAAACATTAAGATTCGAACCCAGGTTCTCTTAGTCCATTGATAATGGTTCATCTGAAAATCAAGGTAGTTCTATCACCCTTATGTTTTGAGCATCTCATGAGATAATATAGTAGATATATTTAACTCTGGCACCCTGTTTGCAGTGAATAAGTGGTTCCCGTCACCCCACTCCTCTTATCACATCTCGATTTACTGCTTTCTTAGTTTTTAGTCATTATTCAAAACGGTTTTCTTAATATGTTTTGTAGGCTGGGATATTTTAAAAATCTAATCAAAGTTATGGACATTCTTACAAGAAAAATTCAGATATACTACTCTACTTAAAATTTTATGGTCACATTTGTGAAGCTCTTGGTTAAAAAACATGCGAACCCTGTGTAACAACATATATGTTTTATTTAATAGTCCTATTTATATTTGACTGCTTAGATTGGTTTTACGTAATTGAGAGTGTTTTAAAATGTTAAAATCAAGAGCATGTGAATATGGGTCACACACACAAAATGAAAGAAAGCATAGTGTGCAAGTTGATATTCTCAGGGGACTGTTCAGAAGAAGGGCGCGGTGTTAGATGTAATTTGTTTATTGACAATCTCCAACAATGGTGCAGTGAACCAGCAAACACCACAAAAGTAATGAATCCTTTCCTCTTTTAAGTAATTATATTTGAACAGTTCAAATTAACCTGTGGTTTGAGGCTACTGCTTGGGTGAACTAATTTGCTGATGTAATGACTTTTCTCATTTTTGCTCCAATGATTTAGGTAACAAGGGAGGGGGAAAAGAAAATGTGGGGCTATGAGTTTATATTTTACTGAAAAGATTTGCTGTTTTCTGTGAGTCACATTTGAAGACTATCTCCAACTGACTTAATGTAGGACAGGGTAGTTAAAATGTCAAACTTGAAACAAACAAAATTTCTGCCATGCTATGCAGCAGTATTATGCACAAAACAAACTGAATTGAAAGAGATAGATAGTTTGTGAAAAACTATTATAAAGATTCACCAGTCTTTTTCAAACAACAGACTGCTGTTTGGTTGGCTATCATTGCTCATTAGTGCTTGAAATCTGTTTCCAGGGACCTGCTGCTTATTCTGATGCCTAAGATGGTGATACCATGCTGACATTATTTGGGCTATTATTTCTAAATAATGCTATATCATTACCTCTGTGTCCCTGCCATTATTATATATAGATATTCAGTAATGAGACTTAAAGGAAAATCTCAGGGGAAGGTTTCACAGCACCTAGGACAGTTCCTTTTACATGGTCGACACTCAAATATTCGTGGAAGAAATACATGCATTTAATGAGAATGTATGCCTTTTTATATGGTTTCTAAAACAACGAGTACTTTACATACTTTTTCATATTACATATTTGTAAACAACTTAAAGCTTCCCATAAATTGTTTCTGAAAATTGAGAAGATAATCATTGCATTCTTCAAAAAGGGATTGGCCAGCATTAATACCAATATTAGGATTTAATGAACCATAATGATTCCAAAATGTATGGCAAAAGTAATTGACGTCATTATGAGCTATGAGCTCCTGCCTTATTTATAATGTAGGGAAGCAGTGTAGCATGTTGGTCTGATTTATTAGTCATTTCTTGTGTTATTAGCTGTGTGTGATCTGATACATGCCTCAGTCTTTTGGTCTGTGAGATGGTATCAGTAATTATGATACCTAGCTCACAAATTATAATGACGGTTAAATGAGATAATTTATATAAAGCCTTTAACTCAGTGACTGACACTTTGAAAACTGAGCTCACAATAAACATTAGCTATTATTATGATAATTATTATCTTGTAAAGTATTTCACAATGAAAGAGAACTTGCTATAGAATATATTAGACTATTAAGTTATTTCCAGATGAAGAAAATGACATATAACTATTTGAGGTAATTATTCCTCCCAGTTTTGAGGGCTTCTTTAAACTTTGGTTTATCTGATATTTACTATATCCATTAAAATGCTACTCACCTAATTTCTGTCTCAACAAAAAAAATCATTTTGCTACTGCATCTGATTTTGTTGTATCTTGTGGAGGCAGTTCTGCAAAACGCATGTTCTTTAATTCCTTTGTTGAAGCTCTTAGTAAATGTTTCGCATATGGAAAGGTTCTAAGTGAGGATAATGAGAAAGATTAAAGATGGTAGTATCCTAGACATGAGAGGTAGTGAGTTCCTCAGGTAGTGTAAAATAGGGAAGAAGTACTCTTGTCTTGCCTACACTGAGCTTCTTGAAAGAACTCTGCAGACTTGACAGGGGCTGAGGAGTTCCTCCCTGAGTTCCTCAGGGAAAACTATTTTCCAATAAGAAAAGCTACTCTGGAGTTTTTCTTTCTCTGAAAGAAAAATTTTCATAGCCAGAGAATATTGTTTTTTAATTCCTAACAGCAAAGTTAGAACATAGCAAATATGCAGTTTTTATCTTCTGAATTAGATGTTACAGAAAGACAAACAAATCTGTGATTGTATTTATTCATGATGTAAAGCACATACAAAGCATTTCACTCCATGTAGAAACTGATCTTTTTTTACTAGATGGTATAGAATATGATTGATCTTCAAGCAGCATAAAAGAGCATTAATGAAAAGTAACAGTGTTCTACCTAGAGCAGTCCAATTGTCTTTTAAGTTCTTTATGATTTGTACAGTTTCCAAAAGATTCTTGTTAAAAAGAACTATTAGTGAAAACAAATTGTAGTAAGATAATAATACATTTTCCTCAATATTTTACATTTCAAACAAAACATAATTAAAGCATCAGGTTTCAGCACTGTCTTCCATCTTCAAATAAGAAAATGTTTTTACTTATTTGCTATTTCATTATTTTTATGACTATATTGAACCTACTTTATTTCAAAATTCAAATATTTTTACATTGAATTTGCATTTATCATTTTTCATGTAGTATCTTAAGGAAGTTTGTTCAAAAATATCCTTATAATAAATAATGGACTCATTGCTATTGGTCATTTGATATATGCAATTACATTAACTTAAAATTAGAGTATGCATTATATACACCCTTTTTCATCATCTTTCTAGTTTTTCTGGAAATATTTACTTTATTTGAGATTATTAAAATATTAGACATGTGTATCTAAAAACTGTAAATGAAAGTTTATTTTTTAGTAGCCAGTGATCATATAATGTTTTGTTTGATCTTTCAAGTCTTTCTGTGTCTTTCATTCAGGTTTATCCTTTGCAAAATGAAAATATTAGCTTTAGATATATTATCCCTTTATAAAAACCTTATGTGTCTTTTAGTGTTATAACATTTATGACCAAATGAATTATGAATTGTTAGCTTTAAGAAACAGGCAAAACTGGATCACATATATACCATTGATTTAATCTGCTTTTATCACAAAGGTTACATTAATGTTTAAAAATGTCATTTTGGCTAGGGATGAAGAACTAGAAATGTAATCCAACAACAAATCATTCTTTGTTCCAATGAAGTGGTTTTTGTGCAAACATGTACCATACACACACATTAATTTTAATTGGAACCAAAACTGTTTTATTGGATAATCTAAAGTGGATTATGTATTGCTACCAATTAATTTTAAGGCCACTTCTTATACAAAAATAGTGATCTTTATAAATATTTGTATACTCAATAAATGATAGTAGTCCTAAATTTGTACTCAGATGTGAATAATACTACATTTGTAAGTTGACTTAAAATTCTGAGATGATGCTTCATCAGACAGGGTTCTTCTATAAAAGAGAGTTTAACCTCAAGAGTTATGAACCTGGGAGGGATAAAAAATAAGGGACAGTGAAGAAGTATTAGTAGCGTTGGTAAGTCATTACCACCCTTCAGGCTGACCAGTCCAAGGAGAGCTGAAATCATGAAGGAGAGTGGATCTGGAGAGAGCTATAGTTTTGAGGGTTGCAAAGACTTAGGATGGAGTTGGTGGGTGTGGTTAGTCTCTGAGGTTGATTTTCTCCATAAATTTCATGCCCTGGATGCCTTGCTTGCCTCACCCTGGTCCAAGCCTTAGTGAATAGCTAAAAGTCTCTGTCTTCTTGCTCTCCAAACTTCTCCTGAGGATTTCCTCAGATTGTCTACATTCAGATGGAAGCCAGTTGGCAAACAAGATGCAGTCCAGAGGGTCAGCCTGCAGAGTTATGGCACAAGGCAGATAATGGACTGGGGAAGGGTGTGTGCAAATTATCTGTTATAGAGGCAGAGAGAGAAGAGGATGGAGAGGGTATACTGATTTAATTATGTTATCTTGAATATATTTATTTTGGTATTCCTCCAAATACTAATATATGACCTTGAAATAGTTCTTTACATTACTAAAGAACTGTTATATATGACACTACAAATTGAATATGTCAATGTTTTTTTTTTTTTAGATTAGAAGCAGATGAAATTCTCTCATTGGAAACCACCCTCTACTTTCTCCTTGATTAGTTTCCTTGTTCCCTTCTGTAATTCTCCTATATTATCCCAGGCATATTTATTGGTAAGTAGAAATTGATAGAAAGCTGCAAGGACTCTACAATATCTGTCTGGCCCTCTCTCATGCTTCAATCTTCATGAAATCTGAACACTGACCATCATGGTGTTCCCTATGATTGCTAATACATCATTATAGCTTAAATTTATAAAGTACCTAATATAGTGCTGCTTCACCTATCGAATGCTCAATGAATTAGGTATTGATTGAGTTGTCAAGTGACTATCCAAGAAGTTCTTACAGATAGACAAGAGAACTTGATCAATCCTATGATCATTTAATTGAGATAACCTCAAAAAATAAATTAAAAACAAAGAAAAAACAACAAAACATTAAGAGTTAACTGCATGAAATATGGCTTTGATGAATGGCTGGCGAAAATTTTATTACTAAGCAATTTAAGTTTTATGTTCTCTGCTTTCTGGCTAAAATTCACGTATTTATTCTGATTAGAAACATACATACAACATTTAAATAAAAGAATCAAAGATTGTCCAAATGTATCATTTGCCTACATCACAGTAATGCAGCTGTCATTTACTGTGCAGCTACTATGTACTTGTTACTTTACATATATTATTGCTAATCCTTCTAACATCACTGCAGCATCACTGTGATTCACAAATATTAAGTAACTGGTACAATACCATAGAACTAGTAAGCAACAGAACAGGAATTTGAGCTCAAGTTTACTTGACTCTAAAACCCCTGTTCTTTCCACTGTGTCATGATGTCAGTAATTTGGCAACATAGGGTACAATAATTTGTGTATATGTGTATGAAAGAGTAAGTGCATGTGTATACATTTTCTTTTCATTTGAAACAGAGAGAAACATGAAGATAATATAATCAGTGAAAATTCTTTGAGTTGAAGTTTTAAATTTTGAAGTTCAAAAATCTGTGTCATTTGAACACAGAAATTCCACTATAGCTGTGTGATCAACATATATGTCTTCTCTTCATTTTTTGTGGTTTTGTGAGTCACATTTCTTAATGTGCTGAATTTGTTTCTTATGGGTGCTTTGAGTAATTTTTTATTAGGTAGAGATTGATATTTAAAAGAGTTCTATTATGTAAATAGCAATATTTTAAAAGCAAGAAGTCACCCATGCATTGAGGACATCAATATATCAGACTTTTAATTGACAACTTGCAAGACCTGCTTGTGATTTATATCTCGATTACAAACTCTGTTTCTGCTCTGCCAATGGAATTGGCAATATTTTTTCAGTCCAGATGGTGCATTAGCCTTGGCCAGCTGGTTCTCCCTATGCTGCCTCATCACAAGACCATACAGCAAATATTACCACGTATGACCCAGTTCAGTAGGTAATATGGCAAAGGCTTCATGCCTGGCTTTGCCCTCAGGGCATATGGAAGTGAACCTGAATGAGATTTATGCATCCAAGATTTTACACTCTATCAAACCCCCTACAGTCATTTGCTTTCCTGACTTGACTTTAGAAGCTGTTTCAAGTAGGCAAATAGAGCTGTATTATTTATATATAAGCTGTTTTAAAATTTGGTTATAGTATACTTTTTAATTATATTTTAATCATTTTTCTAACTTTAAGACAATTTTAAAATTCTAGGCAGTATTAAACATTTTGGAATTTTAAAAAGTAAATTTTTAAAGAGTTTTTATGTTGTAAGTATAGTTTTGATAGGACACATTTATAAAAGAAGCTGTTTCTGACAAATTTTAAAGCGATACAACTTTTCATAGAGTGATTGACAATAGCTAGTATGAATTATAATTTACAGGTTGAAATACAGTTTTGGATATATAATTTCAGTATAATTACTATAATTTTAAGATTTAAGACAAAAATATTATTAGACAAAGTGAGATGAAACAAGAACAACAACAACAAAAATCAGATGATCTACTCCAAATAAAGTCCCTCTTTGAATATATTTAAGATTATTTGGCTAGAAATAGAGACACAAATTTCACAATTTTAGTGTACTTTTTGTTTTATCTCTAATATTTACTATTTCAAATAGTAATCCATAAAATGTTTTGCATGTTAGATGCTTCTACATAGTTTTTCCATTGGATTGAATTGTGTAATAAAACCTTGTATTTGTTCCATATTTGTATATTCCTAACAGCAAAATAAAAGTAGAACAGAAATGATATCCTTGGAAATGTAGCTTTATTTTATTTCTATAATGGTATAGTAACAGTAAATGCAAGAGATTATCCTCTTATTACTTGGTAAATTTAGTACCGTTGAAGAAAATATAAATTTTTGTATTTAGTGTCAATTATGATTCTGATTTTCTAAGGGAACTGGTATAGAAAAATACTTTGTTGAATCTGGAGAGAGTTCATATTCTCTCTGCACACACATATCATCATCATCTTATACACATCACACACTTATATATGTATGATTTTTTTTTTTTTTTTTTGAGACAGAGTCTTCCTCTGTCACCCAGGCTGGAGTGCAGTGGCACAATCTTGACTTACTGCAACCTCCACCTCCTGGGTTCAAGCAATTCCCCCGCCTCAGCCTCCTGAGTAGCTGGGATTACAGGCATGCGCCACCATACCCAGCTAATTTTTGTAATTTTAGTAGAGACGAGGTTTCACCATTTTGACCAGGCTGGTCTTGATCTCCTGGCCTTAAGCAATCTACCTGCCTCAGCCTCCCAAAATGCTGGGATTACAGGCATGAGCCACCATGCTCAGCCAATATGTATGACTTTCACTCAACTGAACATTAGTTAATGTATATTGTTATAACTAATGTTATAACAATAACATTAGTTAACGTTTATTGAGATGTGAAGAAAATTGTGTATGATGATGGTTGTTTTGTATGATTTTTAATAAGGTTTGTTGTCTGTGTCAGTTTAGTGAAGTTTTTTAGAAGGTGATTGGGAGCTATTTTTCTATTATTGAAAGCTACATTAAATTATGAGATCAGATTTTTATTATGGAATATTTTTAATATATGCTACATTAAATTATGAGATTTTTATTATGAAATTTTTAAAATATTAATATTTATGATTTTTTAAGTAAATATTTTTCTGAAATCCTTTTTATTAATCTTATACAATGGGCAGCTCTCACATCATAAGTTAAAAAATACTTATATGCTTGGAAATATATTTAAGTAGATTTTTTTACTTCTTAGGTCTTCATAATTTTTGTCAGATAATGCTTGAGTTTTATTTATTTAAAAATTGTTCTAGGTTATTATGTGGAGCTACTGTCAGTAGATTAGGCTTTATTTGTAGTTTAGATTGCTTTGTTTTTATAGCTTCTTCTAATTTATACCCATTTATATTTTCATTTCCTGGGAGTTACACATTTGTATACTTATATAATAAGAGTCCTTGGGCCCATTTATTTTGTTGATTCGATTTCAGTTCACTACCTTGCATTTAGAAACTGAAATAGAAAACAATCTCTTCTTGTTGAATTTTAGATACATTTTTACTTGACCTGTTTATTGATACATGAACTTTCAATGGTTCTCTGGTTTATCTTTCAATTTCACGCAGAAAGGGTCAAAATGTCTACTGGGCTAAACAACTTTTCACTAATCTTTTTGTCTATTCATAATGCAGTGCCATAATCCATAATCCTTTTGCATTAATGGTCATCAAAAGCATCAACAATCTGAACTGTTTGCTACTGTGTACTTATAATTAAATATAACCGTATTTTTTTCCTATTACCCAATTTACTTTGTGTTTTTCATAATTTTTGATATTGGTTGATTTTAGGTCTAAACTAATTTTAATAGGGATATTAAGGCATCCCTAATTATGTCATTACTATTTTTATCTACAATTATATCACTAAAGGTACTAGAAATGAACATCGCAATATTAATTCTGGAAATTGGTAGAAGTGGAGCATTCAGAGATCATTGAACTAGTAGTGAGGATTCAATTCTTCTTACACATCTGCCAGTATTAAATTCTGATGTTTAGCAAAATATTTCACTTCTTTGAGCCTCATCTTTTATTTATAAGATGAAAAGGTTGGGAAAGATCTTTTTTAAAGCATCTTTCCGATTATCAAATAAAAGTATGATTTAAAATTATACTTTAAAAACATATACAAAAATCTTTATGCCAGAGGCATTTTTTGGCGGCTAGAAATCATAGTAGAAGTCAGAAGAGGTGTTCAATAATGGAGAAAGTTGGATTTTCTGACTTAAAAATTGTTTCAGTTTTTCAGAAAAAAATTTAAAAAAAGCAAAATTAGCTTTTTTTCAGAAATGTTTTTCCAGAATTATAACCAAAGGCATTAAGGATTATAGTCATTCAACCTCAGTTCTTTCATCTGTATAACAGATATGATCTAATTCATAGTGTAATGATTAATTGTAACAGTCCACAAACTACAAACTGTTCCTTTTTCTGAAATTTCTTTTCTTCCCTACAATTGTTTTGAAAGAGCCTAATAAAATATTTTTGAAAAATAGAGTTAAACATCCTGCAACATTTAAGATGTTATGAGTACAGTGCTATCAGGAATTTGCTATATTGTCTGTTAAATTTGATTTCTCTGGCTAAGTATTCAATTTAAATTAGTATATGGTTATAAATATTCAGACTTTGTAACTCAGAAAAACCCCAAAAATCTCTAATGTTCATCAAATGATTATTTTTGAGCACCTGCTTTGTGTCCAGCATTGTGCTACAGATGACATCTAATTAATTTACTTCCATATAAAAGAAAGAAAAAATATGTATATGTACAGAGATAATGTTTGAAATAACAAACTAAATGGCACCTGTGATGCAACTACACAATTAAAGCATGTTTTATCATCCTTGCACAGATGGGTCTAATTTAGCATTAACAACGAAATTAACTTAATTTTAATGCAAATTGTTCACTTTCCATTAAAAATATCTAGTAAAAAGACTTTTTAAAATACATGATAGGATTATGCTAAAGCTGATTAAAATATATTCAGGACTATCAACTTATAACTGTTCGTTAGAATCATTTGTACTTCTTCTTCTTTGTTATTTAGTATAGTCTATAGGAAGTATTGTTGCCATGGGCTATAGGAACACTTGCCATGAGTCTATAGGAAGTGTTGTTGCCTTAAACTTGTCATGGGCTGTGTAAAAGTTATTTCAATGTTAAATATGATTGGAGATATATGGGTGTTATGACTCAACCTTCACATACTCATGCCTACATTGCTGAGGCACAGCTCCTCTTCCCATAGTAAGTTCCCTACTTTATTGAGCAATGTGTGTTGGTAGAGGCCATATTTGGAAGAAGTAGCCATAGAAAACATACGTAGGTGTGGAAACAGTTGCCTTGTCTCAGGGTCTTGTGTAACTTTTAACTAGATTAATATTTTTTACACACTAAAACACACACTCACAATCATTGTGGCTGTGTTTTTCAATCTTGTTCCATTAAACTATAAGCCCAATGAGAATAGATATTTTTTTTTCTTCTTTGATTTTCTTTGTTCTTACACTGGCTGGCATAATGCCTACTGCATGGTATATGTTTGTTATTTGTTTTTTACGTTGAATAGAATGTCACATATTTTCTTTTTTAACTTAAGTAATCCATTATGTGATTTCTCTACTCACATATCACTTGCATGTGTATGTGCACACACACACACACACACGAAAAGAAATATAGTATAGTATGTGATATGTGACTTAACGATTATTGGCCTGTTACTATGGAAAATGCATTGCACTAGAAAATAAGAGATCTTGTTCCATTGGAACTCTTTCACTAATTAGCTATGTGCCCTAAGGAGCTTCCCTTCCCTAGGGCACAGAATCTATTGCTATTAAACAAGAGAGATTATTTCTTCCTTCCACTGAAGTCTGAGTCTAGAAGTTTTAGTTTACATTCTGGATTTTAAATTTGTAATTTCTTTCACTTTATCTTTTTATGTGGTAAAGAGTACTCCATATATATCACACAATATATATGTGTGATATATATTGTGTATATAATGCGTATACATATATATCTGTGCACGTAGGAGTCGTTGGAACGATACTGGTCAGACTTACAGTGGTGGCTTTGTGGACAGGAAAAGAAGGAAACAGAACAATCTATAGATGTCAAAAAGAACTTTGTTTTATTCCCCATTCTTTGCCTTTAAAAAATATAAAACTACATATATGATTTCTGTAATTAAAAAAATACAAATATGAGAATATTAAGGCTGAAAGATGCTGATTTAATGCTGGGGAAATGTGTGTGTTATATTTCTTTTTTCTGCTGAAAAATACTAGGAATTTTACTATATAAATTATTGGCTCTTAAACTTAAATATGACATTTTTGTAATAAAGTATTTAGACATATGCTGCGAATAGAGGAGTTGTTTTCCTTATATTTTCATATTACTTTTGCAAGGCTGAAAGATTTGGTATCAGTTAAATCTATAAAAGCTGTACTGTAGAGAATCTGAATGACATTCAAGACATAGATTTCAGGATGACATTATTTGAGAATACTCTGTGCAAATAAGTTTTTTGTTTTCTCAAAATAATTCTACTTGGGAAAAGTAAGGGAATAAAAAAGCCCCAATAATATTGCCACCTCTTTTCTTCCTTAAAACTTTGTTGTAGTGGTTTAAATCCCTAGCTACTAACTGCCCTTCCAGTAGCCTAAATTCTGCCCTCAGATACTCATATAGAATTCCCATTGGGCCCAATTCTTCTGTTCTCCTTCAGGCAAAAACTTCCTTCGAATTTAAACTGTCTCATTCAGGTACTATATTAATAGATATCAGAGATACACGAAGAAACACAGTAAATAAAAGTTTGCTTGTATAAGCATGGCTGACTCAGGATCTTGAAATATTGCAAGAAATAACCTATAAAGAGATTTAGGCAATTATAAAATCTGGATCAAATATTTACTAATGAAGAATTTCTCATGAATCGTTCTAATCTGCTGAATGTAACTTCTTTTAGTGAGAGTAACTGCCAAAATATCAAAAGATCCTCTAGTGATCAGGTATTTGAATCCAGGGGTTCTCTGCTTAAAAAGAATACCAGTTATCAGACTATTGTATGAGTATTTAAAAAATCAGGAAAAGAAGCAAAAACAGATTTCAAAGTTATTATATTCATTTTAAAAAAATAGATTCTTGAAATTAATATTAGTGGAAAGCAGTATTTCAAACTACCCCCATTTCATTTATAGTATATGACGAATTATGTAGCCAGGGCTGGCCTTAGGGAAACTTGGGGCGTAGGTAGTTCTTGTCTTCAGTTTCTTTCCTTCTGGTGTTCTGCTTGGCTGTGTTGTCAGGAGGTTTCTTTTTCTCAGTCTCCTAGGGTTGCCCACGGCTGTCTGTCAGTCTAGTGGCTCACTAGGCTTCATACTCTCTATCCTTTTCCAAAACGAAGCCTTTCTCTTTCCTCCCTTTCTTTTAATATATAACATCTGCATCTAGAAAAATGTCCTTGCATTTGATAGCACAATAGATTAAATGAGATACAAATTGGAAATAAACAGGTAGTCTTGATGGGAAACTCTTTTTAGGTAGGAGTATCATTCCCAGGGCCTTAGATCAAGATCCAGAAGCTATAAAGGGTTATAGTGGTGTTGTAGAACTTTCTCTTTAGTTGAGCTAAAAACGGGGTTCTCGTCACACAACCATGACAAATTAGGCTCACAGACACTTTGAAGGGTGAGCAGGGCAGGGTTTATTGGATGAAAAGGGAAAGGACTATCAGCAAAGCGAGAAGCCCACTAGCCAGTTTCCCACCTCGCACACTGAATTCCAGGTTACTACGCTGGAACAGGAGAGGCCAGGCTCCTCCCCACTGCAAAAGGCGTGAACTTCCTGAGGCTCCACCCTAGTGCGCATTCCTCCCAGTGCTCAGGCCAGTGGGAGCTTCTGCCAGGGAGCCCTTTTTACTTGGCTGTCTCAGTAGTAGTGACAGTGATGTTAATAGTATGTTCGTGGTTCCTCAAGCACACTAACATTTTCCTTAGATAGAGCCCTCATAATATTTTCTCTCCTTGAAACACTAACCTATTCCCATTTTGCCATTGTCCCCTGTGCCTCACGACATTAGCATTGTGGACACTGAAACCTAGTCTAAACTAGCATAAGCAAAGGGATTTTCTTACTCACAAAATGAAAGTCCAGGAGCATATTAGGCCTTAAGCACACAGATCCAGGGCTGAAACCATGTCTCATGTCAGCGGGACACTCTTACTATCTTAAAATCTCAGCTCCGATTTTCTCTCTTTTCATCTCATTCCTTTTCTTTTTCTAACATTTATTTTAAGTTCTGGGGTACAAGTGCAGGTTTGTTACACAGGTAAACTTTTGTAACGGAGGTTTGTTGTACAGATTATTTCATAGCCCAGGTATTAAGCCTCGTGCCCATTAGGTGTTTTTACTGATCCTCTCCCTCCTTCCATGCTCCACCCTCCAAAAAGCCCCAGTGCGTGTTGTTGCCCTCTATGTGTCCGTGTGTTTTCATCATTTAACTCCCACTTATAAGTGAAAACATGCAGTATTTCATGTTAGTTTGCCCAGGATAATGGCTTCCAGCTCCATCCATGTCCCTGCAAAGGACATAATGTCGTTCTTTTTTATTGGCCTCATCCTTAGGCAGTCTTTTCTGGAATTGTGACAGAAAAGTTTCAAAGCAGTTTTTTTTTCATATTATATCCATAGTTGTGTTTTTATTGCAAAGAGCATGCCTCTTACTGGATACATCCTATTACTATTGATAGGGAAATAAGGTCATCTCATTGACTAGCGATGAAGCCTGTGGTTACCTCCTGTTTGGGGTAGGCAGAGGGATCAGTCCACAAGAATCTTTTGGAGCAGATTCATTTTAAAACATAAAAAATTATGTTAATAGAAAGGTGAACAAAAAGCATGTTTGAGAGGCAAAACTATGGCTACTACTGTTTGTGGCAAAAATTATCAAAAGTTATACTTACATATGGGTTTCTGTCTGTCTTCTCACCTATAGCTCTGTGAGAAATAAGTATTGCTCACTGCTCAATACTCTTACAACTGTGACTGGCTGGGGCTGGTGTTGCCGGTGGTAAAGGAATTTACCAAGATAGTTGTAGGGGGAGAAAAATAAAGGCACATTTATTAGAGAAAGTATGAAAATGCATTGCAAGGGTGCAATATGTAGCACTACAGAGAAGGGGCTGTCTGCAAAGAGGCAGGGGCTGGAGGGAAGTTTTATAAGGTCTTCTGGAGGGGGCTACATGCTGATCGAGGTTGTGCCATTTGGGCTACCTGTGGAGCAAGGTCCTTGTGTCAGCGGGTGGGTTGTTTATGGTTAGTTGTCTCTCAGAACAATTGTTCTCTCCTACCTGGGGCCCCTCCCTGGTGGTTATCAAGACTCCACAAATATCCAGTGCCTCTTGCAGTTTAGGATATATATTAAGAAGTCACTGGCTGGGCACTGTGGCTCACGCCCGTAATCCCAGTTCTTTGGGAGGCAAAGGCGGGCGGATCACTTGAGTTCAGAAGGTGGAGACCAGCCTGGGCAACATGGCGGAAACCCCGTCTCTCCAAAAAAAAAAAAAAAGAAAAAAAAATTAGCCCGCATGGTGCCACCCGCCTATAGTCCCAGCTACTTGGGGAGCTGAGGCAGGAGGATTGTGTGAACCCAGAATGTCAAGGCTGCAGTGAGTCGAGATTGCCCCATTGCACTCCAGCTAGGTGACAAAGCAAGACTCTGTGTCAAAAAAAAAAAAAAAAGTCAGCACTTATTTATGTAATCATCTCATTTAATCTGAACAACTTTAATACGTATTTTCTCCATTGTAAAAGAGAAAACTGAGGCTCAGAGAGGTTATCTAACCCATCTATATTTATATTTTGTATGTATTGTGTCCAGATATAACACAGAGATACCTTTTTGAAAAAGTTACTGAAGTTGCTTTTATAAATGTTATGGGTAGTACAGAAACTTATGTGGGTCTAGAAACTTTCATGTGTTCACTGAATTTCAAATTCGTTCAATATACTTATTATGAATCACTAAGGTTTCTTGTAGGCCCACTTAAAATATTTGTACTGTTTTAAAAAATAATTTCCTTCTGATGTTGGTTGTATTTCATAATAATAATGTTAATGTTTAATGCTTCAGTAAACCATAAGAACCAATGTAATGGTAGTTAGCTGCCTGTTTTGTTAACAAGTAACCCTGAATTAATATGTATCTCTTCCTTTGAAATCTTGGTCTCAGTAAGATCTGAAGTGATTATGAGGAGACACTCAAGGGAGCCAACGTGTAACTCATGTTGCCCATTATGACATTTGACTATATCTATGTCGAATAAATGTCCTTAATGCTATGTAAAGGACAGAAAGATAAACAATCATGTCAAATCATACATATAATATCTAGCCAAGCCATTGACACAAATCAAAACATATGTAGAAAGAAATAAGGGGCCTATCATCCAAGAAATTTGTTTTGATATCTATTACTGGGTTATTTTTGAGCCTGAATGTTAAAGAGTCTAGAGTTATATAAAATCTATTCTACTCGAATACCAAGCTGTATATTGTAGGTTTGGCTAGGTATTGATGCAAATTCTTACTTTATACATCAATTTTTGATACTTAATTGTTTTGTAATTTTTCCTCCTCTTAAAATATTGTAAGCCCTCAGTTTTAACGAACTGAATATCTGTTATTGACTTTGCATTCCATATATTAGTCATAATCATTTTTTAGGTTTTTAATCCAGGTTGACTTCGTAACTAGCATTTGGGACCATATATATTTTCATTCCTCCTCAAATGAATTCCTAGCCCACTACTCTATTCAGTCTTCCCTTGAATTTTGTCATTATGGCAAAAGAACTGTGTGAAGTTATTAGCAATTTTGGCTACAGTCTCTCTTAGAATGTTTGTTGTCCTTAGGGACTCACAGCAGGCAAAAAAAAATCACAGTCCCCTTCAGCAACCTGTGCTTTCCTGAAATATTGGCTTTGACAAGACTGCAGGGGTGAGAAATAATTTTGTGTGTGAGGGTTTGCACTTCATGGATGTCTTTCTGAGTTTATTACCAGGAGGAAATGGAAAGAGAGCCATTCTCACACTTACCTTCAACCACGTGATTATGTGACCATAGTGCTGAATGATTAGCTCTGTTCTGGGGAAAGTCTATAACTGAGCCTTCATTTAAAACTGGTACCTGGCACTAATCTGATTGAGTATATTGATTATATTGATGTAAATATCAGACCACCTGGTCTTTCCAAGTCTTCTAATGATATCTTACATCTTGTTTTTATTCGTTTTGAGCTATCAAATTATGTTAAGGTTATGAGAGAAACCTGTCTGTCTCTGATGCCCGTAACTACTTGCCATTTGAAGGGCTGCATGTCAAGATGCTATGTCTTACCTCTCTTCAGAAAGTTCATCTTAAAACACCAAGGCTTTCTGAACTTCTGGACAATTATTTAGTATTCATAAAGAGCTTTTCCGAGAAGATTCTGCCAGCCATCCTGTTATTTGTAAACACCTTTATGCAATGTTCAAAAATAATGTGGTCAGGTTACAAAGGAAAAATAAAATAACTAAAGAGGAAGAAATACATATTTAACTTATGTTTAGGTATAAGTAAACTTCCAAAGACAGCAAGCAAATGATGATTATGTATTTCATGCTATGGAATACACAGGCAAAAAGATACTCAAGTAGTCTGTCAAATACTTTGAAAACATGAGCTAAGTTTAAAGCAGACAGAATATTTGAAGTAGACCACAAATGGAAATGCCCCAGAAATCTTTTATCAATTGGGCCTTATGTTCACTCCTGTAATAAAGAGGCTTTTGGAGTTTATATGCCACAGTCTAATAGGTGACTGCTTAATGGGATTTACATTCACTCAAACAAAATTAGGCTGGTAAAAGACAATGCAAAATGCTGTAATGTAAATGGGACTGACAGCAGAATTAAATGTTTGTGGAAACAGGGCAGCAGATCTATCAAGAGCTAATTAGACAGAGTTCAGAGGCAGGCTTGGGAGTAAATAGTAGCAACAAAGAAAGAAGGAGAGCAAGAATGGACAGAAAAAAAGATCTTTTGTGCAGAGAAGAAAAGGAACTATACAAAAGTTACTTAATTAGAGACTCAGATGGAGTTTCTCCCATGAGAAAAACTTATATTCTTATCTGAACCTGTTGATAATATTACGTTGAATAAAAACTTTGATAAATTATTGTGTGTCTAAGTGCTTCTTTGTAATGATTGACTTTAATAGCATTCTCTTCACACAGTAACTGTTCTAGCTATGTTCACTGTACCCGGAAAAAAAAATTTGGAAGTTTACTTGAAGTCTTTCTCACAGAAAGAATAACAAAGAAGTTTTGCCAAATTTAGAGAGTTTGAGGCTTTAGGAAAGAGAAAGGGTAAAAGTATCAATAAACAATAACAATGAGGAATAACAACTTTGGATTCATTTTAATTAGCATGTGAACAAACATAATATTAATTTTTGAAAACTTCAACTTTTCAACTCTTCACTGTGGTATGTCACTATAGTAACTATTTTTCAGCTGAGCCATTGTATAGGGAAAAGGATCTAGCCTTTGGTATAGCTAGCAAACCATTTTGATGAAATAAATCAGGATCTGTATGCCTGATATTCAAAGGAGTAAAGGCTGACTACTTGATACATTTTCTTTTTTAACCTCAAATTCAGCATTTAAACTAGCATCGCGTGAATCATTTTCCATTAAAAAAACTTAATGAATATTTTAGGGTTTAAAATTGTTTTAACAAACTCTGAGGGGTGATACATATCTTATTTTGCATGAAACCAAGAGTATATCAGATACATTTCAGGATAGTTGCATTCTGCCAATAATAAACTTTTAATTATAGTAAACCTTTCAGTTTGTCAAGAATTACTATCTACCTCACAGGGCTATTGTAAGGATAAGGTGTGCTAATATATGTGAAAGTGCTTGGGAAACATGGGATTACTGTACAAATTGTGCCATATCATACCGGAAACTTTATGAGAGACTGTTGCCATGCTGATGGGCATATGGATTTTTAAATGGCAAGTGTTATATTGAGTAATTAAACCCAGCAGTTCAAGTCAGACTGATTGCTTTTTTGCCTCCTGTACTACACAAACAAAGAATTGTTCTGTGGGCATGTTCTAGATTGTTTGTGGTTTGGTTAATCCGTGAAATCCATGGTCTGCATTACTGTCAGCAGTTAATGCCCTGAGATTGCTTTATTCTTTAATGAAAAGATCAGTAAGATTAGAATTGTTTTGTCCCTGCCATGGAAATAGACCGAGTATGAATGCCCAGTTTCTCTTGGTGGAGTTCCAATCTGTCTCTGACCCAAAAATATAGGTGGTATTTGGCAGTTTGTCTACCCACTTGTGACAAAGACATCTATCTTTCCCCGTTTGTAAAAGAGAGAAACTGGATTGGGTCAATTTTACAGTAGGTACATTTTGCTTCTGAACATTCTGAACACGTAAGGCAGCATCCTGTTACTTCCAGTGATATTGTCAAGGTTTCCTAAACTTGGCTAATTACCAAAGTCACCTGGGGGAGCCACTTAAAAATACAAATTCCCAGGCGCTTTCCCTGCAGATTCTGCTTCAGTGGGTTTGGGGCAAAGCCAGAAGATTTCAAGTGACTCTAATGATTATGGAGGTTAGCCAAGCTGGAAAACCACTCGTGAAGTGGTATAAAATATATCCCATTATTTTTGTCCATAATAAATAACAAATATATTATTTGTCCTTATTGGCCTTGAAATGTTTATGAAATAAATATGATGGACACACTCGAGGTCCCTGGGTTACTTTATACAAGTCAAATAATCAAATAGAGCTTGTATCTTCCCATAGTAAATCAGGGCGATAACACCTGAGTTACCTCACGTGCAGTTGTGATAAAGAGAAATATTTTTTAAAAAGTGCTTTCCAGAGTTCAAAGGCGAAAGTAGCCTGATTGTAATTAACAACTCAGAGACTTGGGTTTTACTCCCAGCTCTGTTGCCAAGTCACTTTGTAACCAAGTTTACAATTATTTTAGCTTTCTGAATTTTATTTGCCTTGCCTATAAAATGTGGGAATTGAAAAAATACATGTCCCTGTGGTGCCTGCCAGGTTAATCTTTTCTATGGGCAGCATCGGGCTATGTAACAAAGTCCAGAGGTAGAATTGTTCACTTCATGGTTATTTAGTGACCATCAGAGAACATTATGATAACCTGAGAGTTTTGGCATTCTCTCAAATATAACTTCTAAATGATCAAATTGTTCATTGCAATGTTGGGCGTGTTATCAAATGATTTTTAAAATATATTTTTCAACTCTGGCACACTATGCATACTTTTTTTGACTTTTAGTTTTATAAACATATCGTGTATTGAGTGGCATAGGTTTTGCAGTCTGAGTTAGACAATTGATTTTTACACTTTATAACACATTGAAGCAGGGTTGCATAAATTATGCTTGTTACTATTTTGAAAGGTAAATAGGCCTAAAATTCTACTATGTCACACATGTAGGCTCAGAATTTAAGTAGATGGAAAGATGCTATTTGGTAAATTATGGAAAAATAATATACTAATTTAGGCTCCAGGTTATTTAATGAACCACATAATGTGCCATAGAGACTTCAAGGCTTTCAATGCAGAAATTTTCTACAAACAATACACTTCAGCTATTTAAATGCTTGCCTTGTAACGAAAGAACAAGATGGAAAGAACTGAAAGAAACCAGAGTGACCCAAATGGCTGGAACACAGAGAGCTAGAGCAACTGATATAAATGAAATGGGTAATCCTGACTACTAGAAATAGAAATTTTAAAAATGCGAGCTCACAGAGGAATCAACAGTTCTATGGATGATTTCTGTTTCCCAAATATCCATATGTGACTGGGTGTGGCATTTGTTTAGAAGGAAGTCTCAGTCTTGTAAGATTTTGCATCTTGAGGGAAAACTTTTTACCTATTGCACACCTTTAAAATTTTACACTAATTCCCGTAACATCTCACTTCTACATTTTACAAATAAAGTAATTCACATAGTGCTTTAAACATCTTGGAAAGAGGGAGGCAAATTCATCAGACTCTTTTAAAGAAAATCAGTTAAATTATATTAATGAAATTAGTAGACTAATGATAATAGAAGAGCAAATTGAGATCTGTGACAGTTTCAGAAGATTTCTTAAGTTGCAAATGTTTTTTAGAAAAAAAAGAAGGGCTGTCAGTATTTCTTAGGGGGAGATATGAAGAAGAATTTTAGTAAATAATTCCTAGAGGAATGTGACTTTACAAAAAACTTTCTTATCTTTTCCCTGCTTAATTTCATTAAGTATCAAAAGATGAAGAGTATAGACAGTACAAAACCAAGTGTGTCAAGTCCACAGATCTAGGTCTGGTTCTTCTGATCATGAGAAAGCCCCACACTTTATCTGATGCTCAGTTTCTGATTCCTAAAATAAGAGCTTTGAGTGAGAACATCTCTAGGGTCCTCCTGGTTTTAACAGTTTCTATGACTTTAGTCCATCTTTAGTTTCATTCAATTCATGATGCTTTCACTTCATGCCCTGCATCTTTTTCCGCTGTGGTTTGCTTCTTTCTGCCAATGATTTCATTATTCTGGAATCTACTTCAGCGTGAATAAAGTTATGTAACTGTAATACTCCTGATAAAAAATGTTGCCTACTTCAGGAAAACAACAACAACAACAACAACAACAGAAACGCAGAGAAGACATTTGAGGCATGTTCAGGAGCAACTCTTTTTATGTCTAAATGTGATTGGCCCAACTTTGGCTTAATTTGTATAAAAAAATTTAAGATGTAGAATATTGATTTTTACATGCTTGACTTTGGGGAAAACTATTTATGAATCACTTCATTCTTCATTAACCTTTCAGCAAGTGTTGAAGATTTTTGGCTTTTTTCTCTCAGACATTTTTGGTGAATTAACCATTCCAAGTGAGGAGATCAGGTGCCCTGACCCAAGGCATTGACAGATAAATTAAATAATGGATTCTCATGTCTTGCCTTAAAAATATGTTGGTTGCTACAGGAAAAAATTAATGAATATGTTCTACTAGCAAAAATTGCCTATATATCTAACAACTACTATATTTTTGAGAGCGACTGGGTGCTGGTTGTTCAAACAGGTAATGAGGTACCACCTTTTATTATTTACTCAGTCTGTGTTGGTATCACATTGTGATTTAGGATTTTATTTTATTTTTCAAATAATTTATTTCCCATCTTCTGAGGCAGATTTTCAAGTTCTTTTTGAAGAAAATTTCTTTACATTGCAATTCAGTTGCAGATATCAAAATTATTCTAGATGTTGTTTGATTATGGTTTGAAATGAATGAGTTTTGTTAGGAGAAATAATTATTTTCTAAAACTTTATAATGTAATTACATTTCTCTTTCACACTTAAACATTTTTGGCCTATATGCAACAACTTTTTGTATCCTTTTCTAGATTAAAATATTGTCCTTAATTTAAAGACTTTCTCTAGAAACCAATGACCTATACATTCATGACGTTGGAATTTAATTTTAAAAAGAAATGTCTGTTTCATCACAAACAATAAAAAAGATCAAGATTCACCAACTTCTTGAAAGAAAAGTAAGACTCATATTGGCGTATTATTTGAAGAAGGATGATACCACAGGTCTTTTGATTAATTAAAAAAGCAAAAACTATCTTTTAAAATTAATCTGAAGACAAAGTTAGCAAAAATTGATGGGATGAAGATAAATAGAAACAAGATAAAATGGTCATAGAATTAGCCTTTGAATCATAATGAAAACTTATTGCTTTGATGATAATTATGAGGTAAGTATATGGCAGATTTTCTTTAATTAAGATAGGATTGCTAAGTTATAGAATTATGAATATAAACTTCATCTCCCCTTTTACCCTTTTTCAGTATCCTCATTACAAATAGAAATCAGCAGCATTCTATTATTTGTATGAAGTTTTAATTTTTCATAACGGAATTCCAATCATTAAAATAAGTAAATTTCAGTAGAGATCTGCCAGAGTTAGGTAAGATCAGCAGCAAATATTAAATCTGATATTTTATGCACCTTTTAATTTTATTCTGCAAAAGTTCTAGAAAGCAAGAGAAATTCAGTTCAAATGGAGACAGTGTAGAGAAATTTCATTAATTCTTCCACTCTCTTCTATACTCATAACTCATTATTTATACAATATTTATTTTAAAATTAAGCAAATTATGTTGCACTAAAAATGCACACAAATTTACAGTAAAAGAGAAAGATTTAATTATTCTGATGTATTTTATTTTAAAATCCTTTCCTTACAAAGTGTGAAATTTATAATCTGCAACATACATGCAAAGGAAACCATCCAAAACTTTCATGATCCCTGAAGTACCATTATATACTTTATCTCTGACACAGATCCAAAATAGAGCTAACCAAATGTTATTAGTGATTAATTTTCTGTGTGGGAATGAATGTTAATTGGGATTATAAAGTGACTGATTATGCTAGGAATTGAGGCAAGTTAACCTTTTCTTTCAAGTATCGATGTATTCATTTTATTAATTTTAGCTTTTTTTAAAGTGAAGATTGCTTTTCTACCTTCATTCTAAAATACTAGCTACCGAACGTGCCTTACTTTTAATACAGATTTTAAGATATAATGAAAGACCGTTAAGATTATTTTTTGTGACTTGCTGATTTCAGCTAGTCTGTGCTTTTGCATAGAAGAGTTACCAAATACACAATGGTGAAGAAGTAGAATTTAAATGTTAAAAGCCATTTTCTTGCTGGTGTGGCCTAAAATCATTCAGGTCTGCTTGGCCCATGTTTTTTTTCTATGTGACATTCTAAATCTGTGCTGCTGTTTCTCCTCACTGAAAAGACTATAAGGCTTTCATTGTATAAAGATAGAATTTTACCAAACATCCATCTCCATTTTAGTAGGAGTATAAATTCAATTATGTTTGATAAAGTCAAAAGGAAATCTTCAAATTGTCTATTACACAAAAAATAAAATAAAGGACCCTTGTGCTGACGAGTTGGCCCATGAACAGAAGTAAAATGTCACTTATATTATGGCAATTTCTACAGATTGCAGCTACCAATATTTTATGTGTACATTTTATATGGAAGTAAAGCAAACAAAACCTCAACCAAAAACAAAACAAACCACTTTGTTTCCCTTCATATTTCTTATTGAAACATTTCAAGTACAAAACCGTTTATGTCCTAAAAAGCCTAATTCTGTTTAACGATATTAGTGGCAACTGCTGAAAAGAAATGAGATATTTTTTCAATCAACAATCGATAATGAATTATTGTGATACTAATTTTATCCCAGTGAAGTCCGGAGTGAAGAAAGGCCATTGTCTGATTTTTTTCAAGTTGTTCCTACTGATATTGCAATGGTTTAAAATAAAAAAGTATGTAATTTCCAAAATATAACCTGAAACATAATCACACTCCTGTTTACTGATTTCCACAATTCATTTAATAAGCACCCCTTCTTCTATTCATTTGGCAAGTATTAAGCACCTACCATGTCCTGTTCTAATAATGAGTCTGTGTCAGCATATAAAGATGAACAAGAAAGGGAATCTTAGAGTCCAGGGAGGAAAAGCAAATAATAAACATGCAGGCAATACATAAGAGAGTTTAATACAGTGGTAAGTCTTTTTGATGAGGTGGCCAGGGGACACTTTGTGGTCTTCCTCTGCGGCTAGGAGACTCTCAGTGGTATGAGCTGAGACCTGAAGAACAAGAAGCAGTTAGCCATTAAAAAGATCTGGGTATTTATTGGGATTAAACTGTTTCAGACTCTACACTAGGTCCTTGAAATGAAATGATGAATAAAATGAGACAGTGCCCCAAGGAACTCACAGTGAATATGTTGTGCTTATTTATTCGGGGGTGAAATCATGTAGAATCCATTGTGGTTGCAAGTTCCGTGATATTAGCTCAATAAACACACATTAAAAAATATTAAATGAATGAACTAGCATCAGTTTAAAACTTGACATTTACTATTACCCCTTCTCATATATATTGTTTATTAACGTTATGTATGATTTTATATTTTACTTGTCAAGGATGTTTAAGATTGATAGTACTGGAAATGCTTCTCTAGATCTTTTCAGTCAATGTGTATTGCAGCCCACTGCCCTTAAATCTCTCTGTCAACTTATTTTTAATATACCTCATTCCCCCTAGCTTGCTGACTATTCTCTCACGTGATAAATAACTCTGTCTTATCAAGGTCAGTTGGAAAGGCCCTTTTTACATATCTCATAAATTTTAGCCAGGTGCCACTGATGTGAGATTAATGTAATGGCACCATGGCAAGCACTCAGGCTTGTCTTAATTATGCTAAGGTTGCCGGTTCACCGTTTCTCTTCATCTGTCTCCTGCTTTAGGGAACACTAAACACTATGTCATTAGATTGTCTGTTCCACAATATTGGCCTTTTGCATTTACAAAGTCATCAGATGGCTTATGACTTAGCTTTTCTAAGGAATTAAATTAAACAAATAGTGAAAACAAATTTAGGGGTAAAGTGCCTGAAAAGTAAAGGTTTAAAATTGTAATCAAAGAGAAAAATAATCCTCTTTGTTTCATAGTAATTTTCTTCTGAACTACGAGTTACTCATCTGATAGCAGAGCACATTTTGGCCCTGGATGATCTCAGAAATGAGTATGAATAGTTAAAGGGTTTCTTTACTTTTAAGAATGAAGTCTTCTCATGTATACTATTGACCATAATCTCTGTGCACATTTGCAAAAAACTTTCTTCTCATTGCTCCTTCCCTTTGTGAATGACCGGTTTCCTTGGGGAAGCTGTGTCTAAGCCATGTGTCTTACATGACTGTTTAATTACCTAATCTGTTTTTGCTTAAGGTCCTCACTTACTTTCCAAAAGGCACACCAGCTTAGTCTCTTGAATTGGGAACAAAAACAGTTCACAGCCCTGGGTTTACAAATCTGTGATGGTTTGTTTAGATTCCGCTCTCCAGATAGTAATATAGTCTTTATGAATGAACAGATATCTAAAGTGGCATCCTCCCTTAATTTCTTTAATTAAATTAAAAATCCTTTTTGACTACTATGTTCCAGGCATTCTGGTCAACCATGGGTAAACAAAAAATGAAAAAGAAGCAGTCAAACTCAAGACACTTAGGATAAGGAAAATCTTTTGTTTGTGATGAAATAATTTGAGAGAATAATGCTTTCATTAACTATATGGACCCTGGAACCACATTAGAGCTGACCCTTGAACAACTGGCTTGAATGCATGGGTCCACTTATCTGAGGGTATTTTTCAATAAATAGATTAGAAACAAAGTGAATGTTTCTGCAGTTTGGAAAAATTCAACAATCTGTATAGCCTAGAAATACTAAAAATTAAAAGTACAGCACACCGATGGGTCTTGACTTTTTATCTAATTTGCCAGTCTATGTCTTTTAATTGGAGCATTTAGCTCGTTTAAATTTAAGGTTAATATTGTTACGTATGAATTTGATTCTGTCATTATGATGCTAGCTGGATATTTTGCCTGTTAGTTGATGCAGTTTCTTCATGGTGTCAGTGGTCTTTACAGTTTGGTATATTGTTGCAGGGGCTGGTACCGGTTTTTCCTTTCCATATTTAGTGCTTTGTTCAGGAGCTCTTGTAAGGCAGGCCTGGTGGTAACAAAATCTTGCAGCATTTGCTTGTCTGTAAAGAATTTTATTTCTCCTTCTCTTATGAAGCTTAGTTTGGCTGGATATGAAATTCCAACAAACATATGAAAAAAAGCTCATCATCACTGGTCATTAGAGAAATGCAAATCAAAACCACAATGAGATACCATCTCACACCAGTTAGAATGGCAATCATTAAAAAGTCAGGAAACAACAGGTGCTGGAGAGGATGTGGAGAAATAGGAACGCTTTTACACTGTTGGTGGGAGTGTAAATGAGTTCAACCATTGTGGGAGACAGTGTGGCGATTCCTCAAGGATCTAGAACTAGAAATACCATTTGACCCAGTCATCCCATTACTGGGTATATACCCAAAGGATTATAAATCATGCTACTATAAAGAGACATACAAAGGTATGTTTATTGCGGCACTGTTCACAATAGCAAAGACTTGGAACCAACCCAAATGCCCATCAATGATAGACTGAATAAAGAAAATTTGGCACATATTCACCATGAAATACTATGCAGTCATAAAAAAGGATGAGTTCACATCCTTTGCAGGGACATGGATGAAGCTGGAAACCATCATTCTCAGCAAACTAACAAGGGAACAGAAAACCAAACACCGCATGTTCTCTCTCATAAGTGGGAGCTGAACAATGAGAACATGTGGACACAGGGAGGGGAACATCACACAGTGGGGCCTGCTGGTGGGTAGGGGTCTAGGGGAGGGATAGCGTTAGGAGAAATACCTAATGTAGATGATGGGTTGATGGGTGCAGAAAACCACCATGGCACGTGTATACCTATGTAACAAACCTGCATGTTCTGCACACGTACCCCAGAACTTAAAGTATGATAAAAAAAATTAAGAAAAAGTTAAGTATGTCATAGATACATAGAATATTGTAGATACTAGTCTATTTTCTCATTTATGGCCATAAAATATACACAAACCTATTATAAGAAGTTAAAATTTGTTAAAACTTATGCACAGTAACACTTGCAGACCATACGTGGTGCCATTTGCAGTTGAGAGAAATATAAACTAATGTTAAGGTGCCATATTAGATCATAATTGCATAAAATTAACTGTATTACATACTGAATTACTGTATTAATTTTCTAGCCACTGCTAGTTGCTATTGTGGTGAGCTTAAGTGATGTGAATAGCCACCTAACATGCCATGTGATGCTAATCATCTCAGCATGAGCAGTTCATCTCCCAATAAATTGTGGATGTCAGTAAAAAGTGATCTGTCACAGTTCTCCTGTATTGTTCATTGTGTTTAGTGCAATACCGTAAACCTTGAATAACACCATGGGACCCACATGAAGCGTCACTAGTGATGCTGGAAGTGCTCCCAAGAAGCAGAGAAATGTCTTAACATTACAAGAAAAAGTTGAACTGCTTGATATGTGCTGTAGATTGAGGTTTGCAACCACAGTTGCCTGACCTTTCAGACAGGATTCATCTTGTAAAGAGATAATATACAGTTACAGTATTGATACAGTACAGTACTGTAAATCTATTTTCCCCTCGTGATTTTCTTAATAACATTTTCTTTTCTCTAGCTTACTTTATAGTATATAACACATGTAACATGCAAAATATATGTTAATCTACTGTTTATGTTATCAATAAAGCTTCCAGTGAACAGTAGGATATTAGTTAAGTTTTGGGGGAGTCAAAAGTTATACTCAGATTTTCCAGTGCACAGGGGTCAGCACCCCTAACTCCCATGTTGTTCAAAGATGCATTGTACTTAGGTTTAAATCCTGCCTCCACCACTTACTCACTATGTGACCTCTGACAAGTGATTGAACCTTTTTCGTGGGTCATTTCTTCATTTGGTTTTAAAATCCTTTCCTTACAAAGGTGTGACGTTTATAATCTGCAACATATATGTGAAGGAAACCATCTAAAACTTTTATGATCCCTGAAGTATTATAATACTTTACCTCTGACACAGATCCAAAATAGAGCTAACTAAATGTTATTAGTGATTACTTTTTTGTGTGGGGATGAATGTTACTTTATGATGAGAATTTCTTCATCTTTAAAATATGAGTAATAATATTATGGCCTGCTAACGTGATTTTACGGACATTGGAAGGATGTAAACCACATGGATCCATGAATGGCTGGCTTGTGGTAACTGCTATTAGCATATTTGCTATTTCTATCTCGACTTTTCTTAAGCCATGAGTTCAAAAATAACTCGAGTGCTTCTGCAAGCATTTTTAACATTATCAATTAGCCAAAAGTGAAGAAAACTCAATGTTATTGAATAGATAATATTATTGACTTGCTATTTATCAATGAATTGGGCTAACTGTGAAATTACATATGATTTAAGTGTACAATTGGATAATAAAAAACACAGTTTGAATACTTCACATGAAACTCTTGCATGTGAAGATACTCTTTTCTGGATGAAAAACGTTCTCATGTTACTGTAACGTTAGCCACTAAGCAATATATCAGGAGTGGCAAATTATGTTCTTTCTTTTTCCAGAAATGGTGAAAGAAAGAATGCTATGTTGGTCAGAAAATCCACATACTCAAAGTCATAATAGTGGCCCTCCCTAGTGAGTAAACATATGTAAATATTTCAATAAACAATGTGTACCCTTATAGAAATATGTTGGCCATCCTAACTTGCCAAGTAAGTAAAATGTAGTGGTTTTTATAGTAGGGATATTTATAAAATAATAGAAATAATTAAATTATATTTAACAGCTGATTTTTAAAGTAAAACATACTGTGTTCAAATACTTAATATATTCAAAATAAATAATGAAATCTGTTCAATTGATTTTTTCTTAATTTCATATACAGAAATAGAAAATATTAATCTGTAATTTTAAAAAACAGTAGAATCTTTCTACCCAAAGAAAAAAGTATTTGATCTCATAATTTTATGGATTATTGAATCGAGTCTTGAAACTTGCATCATCAGTATGGCCCATGGTAATTACCACAAGCTGGCGCATCAGTCAAACTATGTATTCCTAATAGCTTAACCCATAGAGTTTTTTTCTCTTGCTTACATTATAGTCTGATGATGGTCAGGTGACTCTCCTCTAGCCTGGGGCTATTTCATAGGGAACAGATAACTGCAGGTCACTGCAAGAGAGAAAACCTGTGGGTATGGGGAACCCCCTTCTCTGGGCCTGGAAATGCCACATTATTCCTTTTCACAATTCAATGGCCACGACCTACTCATATTGCCCCACCTGACTGTAGGGAAGAGTGAAATGCAAAATCTGTTTAGGTGCCCAGAAAGAGGAAAAATAAATGGGAACTGTTGAGCAGTTGGCTTTGTGTCTACTTCTGGACTGTTTAACTTTTGTGCATTGCTTTTTAAAATTTTATTTTAAAATGATCCATATATTTAGCTATATGTCAGGATTAAATTAAACACCTTTTTGGCAAAATATGTGTGTATGTTAGAATATACAGGCAGATATAAATATATATATATTTATATTTATAAGACAAATCTTAGATTTGCCTTATAAACAGGTAGTGTTAAATCAAGGGTATATTGGCAAATACTGAGGTTGAATGCTATGAAAACTGGGAGAGGCTCTGTTTTCACATTCTAAAGTTTCTGCCTCAGGCATAGGTCTTTTAAAAAAAAATGTTAATTGGTAACCAGTTAATTTTAATCCTTATAAAAGAACCGGACTCTTAAGTTTGCTAGAGAACCTCATTTTAAAATATGAAAAATACTAATATTTATCTTTGCTAAACGTCTAGAGCATCTTGCCTTTGCATCTCTTAACTTGGCTTCTGCTCCCTCTGAAGCAGAATGTAGATATGTATCAACCTGGCAACCGTCTCCTTAAACTTCCTGGGGTATTATTACCAACTCTATCTGGAGGGATTCCAGCTCTAAATGTGGAGTTCATATTTGTGAGATAAAGAGCAGGCTTTTATCAGAAGTCTACTGGGAAGTGACCTCTTGATTTCCACTTGCTTTTCGGAACAAGAAAGATGCATTCACAATTGTAAACAAAAATCATTTCAGAAGGTATACATAGCCCATAGTAATGTTTTTCAATCACTGACTATTATTTTGCTTTGTGATTTTGAAAGATTAATTTTAACAGGTAAGAAAATTATTAAAGGTACTGATAAATCTTTAAATTTGTTAACATAAAATGAAATTTACCTTTCTGATAACTTTTGGCATCATTTTCCAGAGAGAAATTCTGAAAGTTGTAGATAAAAGTACTATACACATGGTTTAGAAAAATACCACATATGAAAAAATACTTTCCTAACCTATTTTCTAACCTAAGTGTCACTTTTATATAAGCATGGTAAGACGTTGAAGTAATAAA
Source organism: Pongo pygmaeus (assembly GCF_028885625.2). NCBI lineage: Eukaryota > Metazoa > Chordata > Mammalia > Primates > Hominidae > Pongo > Pongo pygmaeus. Next base: position 112,647,697 of record NC_072384.2, on the reverse strand, counting down.
GAATAGCTAGTATTATTAGCAATCAGATCACCTTCCTCTCTTCCTTTCTTTAACAAATATTTACTTGTTCTGTCAGGCATTATAACAATGCTGAAAGTCTAACTCATGTATTTCCTCTGTCATCGTAGATTTTCCATTCTGTAATCAAAAGGCATTAGATAAGTAAATTCACAAGTTTCCAAATATTATGTATTGTATGATAACTGCTCGATAAAATAGGATACTAGAATATGGAGATAATTGTAGTTATCGATTACTACATAGCCGTGAACTGCAAAACTCATTAGCTAAAAACAATTTATAATAACAGAATTTTATCTCATTCTCTGGGACAGATATTGGGCAGGACATAGTGTGGATGGCATGCCTCCGTTCCACGATGTCTAGGGTTTCCATTTAAATGCTTGAATGTCTAGGGTCTGGAAAGCCGGGAAGTAGTCAGGTCTCTCTCTCTATTTCTCTCCTCCTCTCCCAATAGCTCCCTCTCAATCATTCTCTCTTTCTTCATTTTCCCTCCTTTCTCTCTCCCTGAACAGACCTTTCCAAATAGCTAGCTTGAGCTTTCTTACAACATAGGAACCTCAGGGAAATCAGACTTCTTACATGGTGGTTTAGGGCTCCGAGAGTAAATATTTCAAGGCCAAAAAACGTAGAAAGTTCCAGGTCTCTTAAAGATTAGACCAGAAGTGGCATAGTGTCGTTTCTGGCAATTCACTTTTGGTCAAGGTGCAGCCCAGATTCAAATATTGACTCCTTCAGTATTTTTCAATGGGAGAACTATCAAAGAATTACCAACGATGTTGAATCTGCCATAGAAAATAAACGATGGGAGGAGGAATCACTGAGAGAATGTGAGGTAAAAAAGATATGTTCACTGAGGAGTAAAGAATGAAAAAGAACCAGCCATAGGAAGAACTTGGAGAAAGCTGTTCAAGTGCAAAGATCTTGTGACTTGAGCTAAGTGACAATTTCAGTACAGACATCCAAACTGCATAAATCCCTCCATTTTAAGTTTTTTATTAGCATATACTAACATTTTTTTCCTCTAATGTCATAATCTCTTTTGTTTTTCAATACTTTCTCACCATGCCTACTCTTTTGGTCATCAGAAGTGGCAACAATATTATCTTTTAAGTGTATATTGTATATTATTAATGACAGTTCTGACACAGATTATAAAAATTCTATTTAATTTACCATCCCTGGTAAAATCTGATAAATGCAGCTTCAGAGGAGCAAATGACAAAACTCCTTAGTCACTTTATGGAATTTCTGATACAGAATAGTTTTCTTAGTCTCTGTGCTATAGTCACTAAGCACACACAACAGTAAAGAAAAAAAAAACTACAGAGGAAGCAGGCAGAAATATTGAATTTCTTTGATGTGCTACTTAGAGGCACTTGGTGTTACAGAGCCTAATTATGGACAGAGAATAAAGGAGTGTACATACCAGCAGGAAACAAGGCAAAGAGTAGAGTATGAATCAGTGAACACTCAATTGGGCTTAGCATGTAAAAGTTGTGATATTTCTTCCCCACACTTCCATGACTATTTATTCATAAAGTAGAAAGAAACTAGACTTGAGTATTACAATTCTTGACTCTGGGTCTTTGAATCTCATTATATCAACATTTGAGACACAAAAACTTGCAATTCTTCATCCCATGTTTATTTGTATGGCCATAGCTATCTCTAAGTATTTAACCTTATTACATTGAATTTTAAATTGAGTACATATAATTAATTGCAGAAATAATATCTAAGGGCAAAATCTACACTGTAAGTATTGCAAGACTCCTTTCTATCAGTTGATGGCATATCCACGTGCTTTTGATGGATGTGGATCATGCCAATCAGCTGGCTTTCCCCACACATGAATAAGTATGAACACACATGGGTAGAGCTGCATCCTGATTTTGTGTGTTGTTAAGGTATGAATTGAGCATACTCAACACAAAGCACGTTCATTGATCTACTCTCCTATGTTTCTGATTTCTCACTGGCATATAGCTTCCTGGGGATGTGAGTAAATGGCATTCAGGTGGACGTGTAGTCAGTGTAACTCCCATCTGTACAATTGAATCACAGCAACATTAAAAGGGCAAGTAACCTTTTTGAACTATAGAAATTTATGTAGCTGTATGGTGACAGGTCTCCATTGTTTTCTGGGAATTTCTGCTGTCTCTTTCGAGTACCCATTTGTGTTGATTTTCCATTGCACATCATGTGCGTTATATAACTGAAAGGATTTTAAAACTACATATTTTTTTTTCTTTTTGCATATATTTTAAATCATTTTATTATTGCAAAGGAGTGAAAGTGCTGATGGTTTTTTGAATAGACAGGAGTTAAACTCCCTAGAATTATTTTGAGTACTACTAGTGTTTCTTTCTGGTATGATAATTCAATAAAAAAGGAACAAAATGTGACAATGTGAATAATTTATAATGCTATACAGAAAAAAAATCAGCACAGCATCCCCCCTAGGTCATGAGACTAGAGCAGGATTTGGCAAACTATTACCCAAGGATCAAATCTGGCTCACCAGCTGTTTTTTATAAATAGAGTTTTATTGGAAAACAGCCCCAATCGTTTGTTTATCTATTATCTATGACTGCTTTCCTCCTACAACATAGATTTGAGTACTTACGACAGACATTATATGGCCTGGTAAGCCTAAAGTACTTGCTATCCAAACCTTTGCAGAAGTTTCTTGACCCTTGAAATAGAGAATGAAATGCATGTGTGAATTAACTTAATGTTTGTACTTTATTCTTTCAAAAATGCAATTTTTTCATTATGTCACTGCGTATTTTGATAGAAATGCTAATACATAGATATTTATATATTTATATTGAATCATGTGTACCAAAGCATGTTAGCACAGCACATACTAAAATTAAAGTTTCAAAGAGCTGCAAGGAACTTTACATGATTTTGTTCCCACTAAGATCTTGATTTTTGTGCTATTACATTCTTTATCTCACTTTTCTTAAAATCCGTCATTTCTATCTCATTAAATCAGAGGATCTAAATTGAAATTATAATCAAAACAATTTATATTCTTGAAAATTTCAGGCTATCATACAGAGAATTGCAGTGAAATATCTTGGCCACATGCTAACCTCAGGCAAACTTTTCTGCTCCCCCTCCCAAACTGCCTCAGCTTTTGTGAGATAACATTTATGGTTCCTACCTCTTCTAGAGAATGCCAACTAGAAATTGCATCAGGCATTTGATATAGTGGTGATGTTTAAGCCTTCTCTGCTAAAAAGATTTGTTCTGTATTGGGCATAGCACTCTGTTGATATGTAGATATTGTAATTAAGATTGCCCTGTCTTGTGATATGGTCATCTCCCAAAATATCCCTGATTTACTAAGAATTACCTAATATGATAAATAGATTGCTGTTGGACTATATAATTCTCTCTGGTGCCAGATCTAATAGTGCCAGGTATAGAAATTTTGAAGTCTGGCCATCATAAAGAAATGAGAACAGGAAGGGGAACATCACACACCAGGGCCTGTTGTGGGGTAGGGGGAGGGGGGAGGGATAGAATTAGGAGATATACCTAATGTTAAATGAAGAGTTAATGGGTGCAGCACACCAACATGGCACATGTATACATATGTAACAAACCTGCACATTGTGCACATGTACCCTAAAACTTAAAGTATAATAAAAAAAAAAAGAAAAAAAAAGAAATGAGAACTATGATTTTTAGAGAGTAGGGGCTGTTGTATTTAATTAATGTAAACCAGTGAAAATACCTTATTTCAATGCTGAGTTTCTCTACTAAAGCAGTCACCTGAAAAGTATACATTAAAATAAGCTAAGGTAAACTGTTAACCTAGACCTATTCAAATATAGGTCACAGAAGTTTTTTGTTCTTGTTTTTAACTTGTATATTGATTCTGGAATCTTTTTTTATCTATGAGCCTCCCTCTATCACTATGCATCAGTATGCAGTAACATTCCCTAAATTTGTACTTGAAAAATGGTAAATGGTAATTTTCATGGGGAATTATTTTCTTTCTATTGATAATTCTCTTTTCCCATGTTCTGATTTTACAAACATTATGGTTTATTGAAATGCATGTTCACAAAGCAGCTCTTCAATTTAGCTTTTCCCATTTGATTAAGGCTTGTTGAGCAAGAGGCAACTGAATTTGGTGGTGTGTAATATTTTGGCATTTTTATACTCTGTGTGTGCACAGTTGTAATTTAGAATAGCTCCGAGTAGCATTTAATCATCTACACTACATATTTAGGCATTTGTTCATCTGCTCAATTCAGATTTCAGAGCCCCAAACTTCAGGTATACACTAGTTACATAACTATGGATTAGCATAGGTTCTCTTTGTTAAGTCTGATGCAAATAAATCAAAATTAAGAATATAGTGTGGGTAATGTCTCATACTATGTGGACAAAACTGAATAGAACTTCTCATTTAATTTGTTGTGTGTTTTTTTTAACCTTTTTATTTCATCTAAAAACCTAATTTATTATCAGCTTTAATTTAGCTGTCATTCTAATTTCAAACTTAGTTGGCAATATTTTCTTTATTTTGAAATCTTTTGTCAGCCTGAAGAAATAGTCTGAGAATATTCCACCAATAATAATAATAATCCTGTCACCAATTCTACTCTTCAGGTGAAATATGAGGCTTTTTCTTTACCAGCACTTCATTCATCTGTAGGATGATCTCCTAGAGAGGAGGCTGTGCAGTTCCATTTGAAAGCATTCTCCTTAGCAGCAGTAGTGAAAGATTAGTAGTTTCAGGAGGTAACTGCCTTGAGATTCTCCTTTAAAAAAACCGAAAGCCTCTTTAGAGCCCACTAAGAAAGACCCAAGAAAGAACCATCAAGTTACCCTGAAACTGCTGGCAGGGTTCTCTTTTGTAACAACAGTCCTTGTTTGATTTTTGATGCAGACTTTCCTCATAGAATGATTTTCCATTCAAAAAGAAAAGCTCTTCTGCCTCAGGATAGAAATTTCTGATTAGAAGTCCTTCTTTTGGGATGGTTATATCTTATTTTGAAAGAAAAGATATTTGAGAAAAAAATTATTTAATATCTAGTATAACAATATCCCTCCTCCTTGTATTAGTTTTCAGGAAAAGAAAATGAAAGGAATTTCATCTCTAGGCATAAAGTTAAGGGCAAAGGAAGGGGGAAGGAGACACAGAATAGGAGAGGGGGGCATGCAATTGAGACGGAGGCTCTAGTCACTCAAACTGTGATATGATTATTTTTGAAGGGTTCTCTTAAAGGGTATTGGAGTTCAAAATGAAAATTGCTTTTGCAGCAGAGTGCACCATCAGGTCTGTGGGGACCGATGGTCCTCACAGCGAGGTGGCTCTCTGTGTCCTATATACTATATGCTGCTTCAGTGGTTACAGTAACACATAGGACATGGAGAAGTGAAAACGTTGATTCATAAAAGGACCCCATGTGACTCTCTGCTGGCTTTATATTTAAAATATGTTTGATCATTTACCACCCACTTTTAAGCTAATTCACAAAGACAAAGTAATTGATGGATTAGACACAGTCTGTTGGTTTACAGTCTAAGCAGAGAAGGGTTTTATTGTATCATGGAGTATATTTTGAAAATTCAGCTTTCCATCTCCCTTTCTTGTCTTTTAAGTTACATTAATAAGTTTTGGGATCTGTATGTTGTCATTTTTTATGCTGAATGGAACTGAGAGGACAGTGTCATCTTTGGGCAGTGAAGAAAAAAACTGAAAGATATGATTATATTTTAAAGAAACATTAGAGACACCCAAAGCCAATGAGATAGACTCCACTTCTCTCTTACTCTATCTGGCAGTTCTTAGGATAGGAGCTATAAATGTGTTTCTTAGGAAATGGATTCTTTCTTTTACTATTATTAAGTTAAATCTATAAAGAAATCTAATAATTGGTATCTCATTATCAACTCAGATATCTACACATGTACAATAATTCACCTTCTTGATGAAAGCTTTTATGACCTTTCAGACAGCATAGAATGATTGCTTCATTTTGTTTATCTCTATCAGTCTCCTAGGGTGTCATGTGTATACACGTACCATGGAATTGAGACTCATAGAAAATAAGTATAATGTATATTCAGTTTTATGCTATAGATTGTGACCTTCTCAAGTGCAGGGGCCTGGCCCTATTTGTCTTCGCTTTATTAAGTGTAGTGTCCTGAGCACTGAATATCTATTGATAGAAGGAACAAGTGATAGCACATATCTACCCTTGTGTCTCTCCTGCAGTGTGTTAGAGTGGACCCCAGTGGGACCCTCCCCACATGGAGGATTTTCCAGGGGAAGAATAGAGACAGTAGGAGGCAGCCAACTAGTCTAATTCCACTTCCATTCCTATGTGGAAACATGATGAAGGAAACACCGCCACCAGTAGCTATCCAGAGTTTATTTATTTCAGATGACTTTATGATGAGGCTGTAGACAGCATTTTGTTGTTCATTCACGTGATCATTTACTCAGGTTACTTTTCTATTACCTTTTCATTTAGTAGACTAAAGATTTAAATGTGAACCTTTTCTACACATAATATTCACGGTGCTTTTTTTCTGGTCTCAGATTTAGACATAAAATAAAATATGAGAGAAACTTAATTCCCATTTTATAATATTTATGAATTTAATAATTTAAAATCATTTTAATTGAAATAGCATCCTTAATGTAATCATGATAGTTTAAAGCAGAATGACAATGCCTAGTAGTAAAGCTGTCCTGATAATTTTGACCAGGACCTCTGTAAAAACTGTCCACGGAAGTTTGCTAGGTACACAGAGAGAGTTCTTGTCTGTAGAGCACACTGTGTGATTCTTCTTCCAGGAATATACAGTGCAAGTGCTTGGGACAGTTCCACTTGGCCCAATCCCATTTTCCAGGCCAGTGAGCATAATGGCAGGGTAGAAATGAGATGTGTCTATGTGCCTTTGGTAATTACTGAGTATATGTTAATGAAGAGCTTTTCCTTGGCCTTCCACCAGCACAGTTAAATATGACCAACGAGAGCTTTTCCTTAGTAAAAGGAAAGCCAGGCGCATAGCTACAGAGCACTGTCTAAATACATTGGGTATGGGTTTAATTTTGTGCTAACAGGAATGCAAATATGGATTTCTTGGTAGTCCATTACAGTTGAAGAGATTTTGAAACTTAGCTCCTTTCTGTGGAGCCATCCACATTGTAGTTGATGTAACAAATTCAACCAAGGCAATAAGCATATAACATATATCTAAGAGATTTCCAGCACTATTCCAGGCATAGTAAGCAAAGAAAAAGTTGTACACAACATGACCACAGCAATATAGGAGCTTACCATTTAGTAGGACAGACGAGCCGTAGATATTACAAAGGGTCTAACAATTACAATGGCATCTGAGAAGTGATTATTAATTAATATTTAATATTATTATTATTAGGATCTTGCAATCCAAAGTGAAAACAGAGAACATGAGAGAATCTAATTATGAAAAAAAAGGAAAAATGGAAAGTTGATTCTGGTGGTCAAGTATTACTTTTACTGTTTTTTCTCCCCGGGATGGGTTATTAACATAGTTTTCGGAACTCATTTATTATGGGACCAATACAAATTTTGAAAATTAGAGAAAAATATATTAAGCATAAGATTATATTATAATGTATTAATACAGTTTTTATTAAAAAGCAATTTACTTTATAGAGTCGTTAATTTTTTCCAGAAATGAAGGATCATTTATTTTCCCATGTTGACATCTCAGATGTTTGAACATTTAACACACTATTTGCTGTAGAGGGGCTGCAAAAATGCAATTTGGTGCATAGAAGTCCGCTGTGAAAATATTTTTGCTGTAATCCAAGAGGAATCCCTTTATTTCATGGGTTTTTAGGCATGCATATAAAAAGACAGTTTACAAATCCACTGTCATGCTAACCAATTTGGTAATGTTTCTATATAGAAAGTGCATTAATTTCCTGGGGATGCTGTAAGAAATTATCACAAATTAGATAGATAAAACAACAGAAATTTGTTCTCTCACAGTTCTGGAAGCCAGAAGTCCCAAACTGAGTTGTCAACAGGGTTGGTTCCTTTGGAAGCTCTCAAGCAGAGCCTGTCACACGTTTCTCTCCTCGCTTCTGGTGGTGGCTGGCATTCCTTGCCATTCCTTGCCATTCCTTGGCTTGTAGACACACCATTGAAACCTCTGCCTCCATCTTTATGCAGCCTTCGCCTTATCTTCTCCTTTTTTCTTTCTTGTAAGATATTTCAAAAGATTTAGGGCCCACCCTAATTCATTATGGTCTTATCATGAACTTTACTTAATCACATCTACAAATTGACCTTATTCCAAATAAGGTCAAATGAATTTGAGGGGACAATCTTCAACCCAATACAAATAACTGCAAATGAACATGAATGTATCAGGAGATTCCCGAGTATTAATTTGTTTCTTGTTTGATAAGAATATATAGTTCCAGACATACATTTACATATAATTAATTATTTAGAATTATAGTTTTTGTTATACGTGTTCCATAAACTTACAGAGAGAAAATAAAGAGAAGGCTAAAATATATGAGCCCATGGGTCCAATTCGCCAAACCCATTGCACTTCACAGATACCCTTATATGGCTGTAAAATGGATTTATTCCTTACTCCTTCTTCTTCCTCTTTTAAATAAAGCCACTTTTGTATAGAGCCATATCCACTGTGAGACGAAATTTTGCCAACTACCTTTATTCAAAGCATTGGAAGGGAGCATAACAATGGGTTCACATAATTGTAAGGTTTTCTAAAATTATGATATAAATATATTTTAACCATAGTTAGTTGACATTGCTCTCTTTTCATGATTTTTCTTTCATAGTACTTCTCTTCATAATATTTAAAAAAGGGCCAAAGACAGGAGAATGCCACTCATATGCACAATGATGACTGGCTATAGACATATATATGTGGATAATGGAGGAGAGACAAGGCTTGCAATGCTTGGAGCCAGAAAATTATTCTGAATCATACAGCTAGTATAGAATAAACCTGATGAATGTTTTTCCAAGTTTGGCAGGTGTTCTAAGAATTTACACAAAATAACCGATAATAGGTTGTGAAGTTGAAAGAAACATAAAAGCCATCTACTTTTATGATTTGAATGATTTTCCTATTCTCTCTATAGAAAATGATTTTGCAAAATCTTCATCATGTAAAGAGGTGATCAGAGTACACAGCCAAAAAGTGGGAAAAATTAGAATAAGATTATATCAGTTAATCAATAATTTAAAATATGATATTTCTAATTGAATATGTGATAATGTTGGTATTTGTTGGATTTATAGAAAGAAATCTGTTGTGATTTACTTTCGCAGTAAAAATAAATTTTTACATTTGTACCTAATTTTGTAAATTTAATTTTTTTTATAAAGAGGTTTTATCACATTTTATAAGCATCAAAACCCGTCCATTTTTACTTTTACCTTTTCTTTTATAATACAAAATGAAACAAAAATGCCACATATATAACACATGTACAATTATTTTTGATAATTTTTTCTCTTGAAAAATAAGATTATAAAACAAAGCTCTTACAGAGATATCCTTTATATTATTGCCCATCTTAACTTCTCTAGGTCATTAAAACATCTGAGCACTAAATAGCTTTTTATCCCTCATGAATTATCATCATATGTGGATTGTCTTTGCCTTTATCTCTTATTTCTTCATTTCCTTTGATTATCTTTGACCAAAATTATTGTGGATAGTATTTGAATTTTTATGAAAAAGATGTTAATTTGGGTTCTATTTTGGGATTTGTTTTTGTCCAGGATGTTATCTTCTTACTCCCTAAATCCTCATATTTTTGTAATTTTTTTTTTTTCAGGGATGCAGAGGTGACACAGTTGTTAACTTTTTTATCCTTATCTTTCTGTTCAAACTTTACTCAGTCCTACCTAAGATTGATCCTCGTAAGTTGTTCGTCGTCATCTGAATTTTAAACCACTGAGCATTCCTCATTTCTTCTCAATGGGATTTCCTATTTTTTTCCACATGTCCCTGTATATAATCAAAGATATCCTTTGTGTAGCCTTGTATATAATCAAACAGTATCTTGGTCACAAGTTAAAAATGTTCCAGATATTTTGATGCCACAGAAACATGAAATTTTACATGCAGAAAGACTTTTTGAGAACATTCAGGTGGGAATTCTTATCTTGCAGGGAGGAAGCTGTTTCAAAGAGGAGATGTGCTTTGTTGGAGTAAAGTCCGGATTATTGTAGAACCCAGGTTTTCCCATTCTGGGTCCAGATTGAGTCCACTGTCATTTGTATTACTTATGCCTGTAATACATACTTTACTCATATCTTTATCTAGGCCTTTATGCATAACTTTCATTTCTTTCAGAATAATAATTTCCCATTTTCCTGTCACCCTTTTCTTCAAATAACCATTTAAAACAATTATAGAAACAGTTACAGCACATACTTTTTTTTTTTTTTTTGAGACAGAGTCTCGCTCTGTCGCCTAGGCTGGAGTGCAGTGGTGCTATCTCGGCTCACTGCAAGCTCCGTCTCCTGGGTTTAAGCAATTCTCCTGGATTAGCCTCCTGAGTAGCTTGGATCGCAGGCACCCATCACCATGCTCAGCTAATTTTTGTATTTTTAGTAGAGACGGGGTTTCACCATGTTTGCCAGGCTGGTCTTGAACTCCTGACCTCAAGTGATCTGCCCGCCTCGGCCTCCCAAAGTGCTGGGATTACAGGCGTGAGCCACTGCGCAGAGGGCCTACTTTCTTAACTACCATCACCATTACTTACAAGCTGCTCATGGCATTTTGAAAACGCTGAAGTAAACCAATGCTATAGACCAAATGTTTCTCCTCTATGAATTTGTAGAAAACTTTGTTTCAAACTTTGGTCATAATATTTTTCTTAACTCCAATAATCAAGTATAAAACCTAATTTCAAATAGCAGGACCAAATTAAGCCTATCTTTTATTTTCCCCAGCTCTCTACTCTTTTGTTTCTTTTCCTCTTCTGCAAATATCCTTTTGGACTCTGAATTTTCTAGTTCTTTTTAGCATACCATATCCCCATACTCTATTTGCCAGACAGTTTCATTTAAAAACAAGTAAAAATTTTATTTTCTCATATCTCCTTTAAGGTGGGTATTTCATAAAGGAGAGTTTGTTTCATATATCTGTACAAGTAATACATTTCTTTTCTTTTCTTTTCTTTCTTTCTTTTTTTTTTTTTTTTCTGAGACAGAGTCTCGCTCTGTTGCTCAGGCTGGAGTGCAATGGCATGATCTCGGTTCACTGCAACCTCTGCCTCCCGGGTTCAAGCGATTCTCCTGCCTCAGCCTCTTGAGTAGCTGGGATTACAGGATGCACCACCATGTCGAGCTAATTTTTGTATTTTTAGTAGAGACATGGTTTTACCATGTTAGCCAGGCTGGTCTCTAACTCCTGACCTCAGGTGATCTACCTGCCTTGGTCTCCCAAAGTGCTGGGATTACAGGTGTGAGCCACCACACCAGGCCCAAGTAGTATATTTCTTATTCTCTGTTATTCTTTCCATCGGTAGAAATCGTACCATTTAAAAATAAATACTCAAAATAGAGGAATAGTATTACTATTGTATAATTGAACAAAGGGAGCTTACATTAAAAATCCTGGAATATTGTTTGCCTTTATTTTTGTGTGATTTTTAGAAATTGGAACTTATTAAATGTTTAGATTGTTATTCAAAGGAAACATTTTAAATGAATTTATTTTGCTTTAGTTATAATATATATTGTATTATATGAAACAACAGATCCGTACTTGTGTCCTTGTTTCTTCTTACCAATAAATATATTCACATGGCTGACTCATTAATTTCAGGGATAGGAAGAGAAGTCATTGTTTAAACAAGTGTTGCTTTCTTAGGTTTGGGTCAGAGGGTTTAATGGGCTTTACCTGGAATTTCTTAACTTAAGTGTGTATGTTGGGAGGGAACTCATTGGCTTTTCAAGTAGTTGTCCCAGAACAGATTTTAAAGTATAATTTATGAGATGGAAAGAGGAAGTGTTGGTTAATAGATTTCTTAAATCATTTTATTAGACTGTTATTTTAATATTGCATGTTCAAAGAAAAGGACAAATACTAAAGAAAATATTGACATTCATATCTCACCTTTGGAACTTAATGCTCTGACGAAGAACATTAATTGGATTCCACTTTTCTAATATTTTGTCAAAAAAATTTCAGATATATTTAAAAGTTGGAAGAATTTTATACCCACCTCCTAGATGCTCCAATTGATATTTTCCTATCCATCCATAAGTCAATCTTTTTTTAAAAATGTATTTCACAGCATGGTGAGCACCAGTAGACTTCACTTTTATCCTATCTTGTTTCTTGATTTTCTTGATGACTTTCCTTAGTACTTTCCTCTAAGATTATCATTGTTTGAGACATAGGAAAGTTGTGTAATAAATTTAATGGAAGATACAAAAGCTTTTAGTATTTACCAAAATCATATATGCCAACTCATGAGTTTTGTATGCACTGAAAAAGAAAAGAGGTGCTTGTAATGCAGGTTGTACCGTTATTTGAATACTAGCTAAATAATTTCCAGAAACACATTTCTGAGACTAGATTTTGTTATTTAGGCAGCTTTAACTAGACTGCCTCAATGTTCTATTAAAAATTATTTTTAAAGAGAAATTGGCAAGTATGTTCCCTGGCTTGTTGGAATGAAAATCTTTTTAAAATTTACCTTTTATTACCAATATATTTTTAAAAACATATTATTTTAGCATAACTATTTTAGGGTCAATATTTTTATTTATTATTTGGAATGTAAACTGTTTATCGTTTGATGCGCAGTTCTAACTGAGACAGTGGACGGTATTTTTCGTTATTGTTGTTAAAATTCTATGATACAGTTTTGTTTAGGTAAACCAAGTTTGAATTTTTAAAAGATCATTATAGATTCAGATTATTTTCTTTGATTTTTGTTAATGTAACTAAAAAGTAGTCTTTAATGAGAGGTTTTGCAAACAAATAAAATGCATGAAAATATTATTTTGCAAATAGCATATGAAATTATCTAATACTTTTAGGGTATTCTGAACCTTGAAATTTTTTAAAAAATCTAATTTTTACTAAAAATAGGGAATTATAACTGTATATTTAATTTTTAATTATGTTGAAACTGACGTTCCTATAAATAGTTTTGTACACAAGTAATAATTCCTACACTGGGGTTTTGAAATATTGTTAAGCACATTATAAATGCTAAAATACTTCATAAACAACTTTTATAAACAGGATGAATTGAGAGCTGTGAAAGAGTCAGGATATTTTCCCAAGGACAAATACTGGAGTCAGTGACAGATTGGGGACCATTTTTATTGACTGACAATCACAGTCACTTAACCATTAGACCATGCTTTTTTTCACATTTCTTCCACATATTCATGCATTTAATGAGGTTCTGTTTACAAGTGGGAACTGAATTTATTTCTTCTTAGATTACCACAGTAGATAATATATACATATTACAAAGTGCAAAGAAGTTTGTTTGCTTGCTTCATTAAGAGAGTTGAATTTTATGTTCAACACATGACATCGCATTTAGAGTGAATTCTTAACAATTCCTTGATTGTTTATGCAACATTGAGCAGGGTGGTTAAAGTTTTGGGTCTTACTGCTTAGGGTATTAACATTTTAGTAAATTTTATTTCTCGGATAAAAGCTGTCTTTCAGGAATACAGAAATAAATGCACTTAAAGACCTTGAAGATAGGAGTTGAAGTTTTGTTTCTAAAATAATAGAAACTGAATATTAAATAAGTGAAGTACTAGATAACAAAAGAGGTTGCTGATTATTAATCATTGTTTGTCAGAATTATCTTAACTGTTGAAAAATCTTGGCCTTGATTAGGAAAAAGTGAACCCTAATTACTTCAGAATTATGAAACATGGAAAACTTGATCATGAAGTTCAAGCTTATTTAAGATTCCATATCACCTAAAGCATAGTGAAAATTGATCTATTAATATATCTTTAGTTAAATTGTAAGTAAAATTGACTTGTTTCAGTCTTTTTGGAATCTACAAATTTTGGATTTAAGTTATTAGAATACTGGTTCTCAAATACTGCATTTCCTCACTTATAAGTGGGACCTAAACATTGGGAACACTGAACAGAAAGTTGGGAACAATAAACCCTGGGGACTGCTGGGTAGAGGAGGGCTGGAAAACTACCTATTGGGTACTATGCTTACTACCTGGGTGGTGGGATCATTCGTACCCTAAACCTCAGCATCATGCAATATATCCATGTAACAAACCTGCACATGCACCCCCTAAATCTAAAATAAATGTTGAAATTATTTAAGTAATACAAATGCTGGTTCTAACAGGTCCCCTTCCATCAAACATTAAAATATTCTTGATATTTGCTTAGATTATGACAAAGAAAAATATTTTATCTGGGAAATTTACTAACTTTATTAGTTCACTCATTTTACCCAGTTGAGAAAAATGTTTAGGTTTTAAAATCATGTAGATCCAGGTTGGAGTCTTAGTTCTGTTCCTCACTGGCCTAGAGATGCGAGGCTACTGACCCATCCTCTGTGTTTGTTTTACCTACAACTTGAGGATGACCATAACTATCTCAGGGCATTATTAGGTAAATTAAACAAAGCACATAGCATAGTGCTTAATATGTGCAGATCCTTAATAAATGTTTAATAACATCACCTCCCTTCCACCTCTGAAAGAGATTTCCAAAAGAACGCATGTAACTTTCTTATTTTTCCCATTTCCATTTTGGTAATGCAGATCTACAATCCCTTGTTTCTGACTATCAAACTCACTTTCTTTTGATCTAACTCATTACAGTCCAACAAGAGGCAATTGATATGATTCCTTAAATAATGAAATGATGACTATGATAAGGCAAATTATCTGACTCATCAAACCAAAAATAATAAATACTAGTGTTTTATATTATGTTAATAAAAATCAATGTTCATAAAAATTGCTAGTTAACAAAGCAATATTTTCATTTACTATTTTATTAAAGTGCTTGTGAGAATCACATGAGAAATATATGGCAAAAATCAATGCTGTCTTTGGCAGAATAAATAAATGTAATCTATATTAAACAACACAAAAGCTGAGCACAGTGGCTCACACCTGTAATCCCAGCACTTTGGAGGCCAAGATGGGAGGACTGCTTGAGGCCAGGAGTTCATGAACAACCTGGGTAACAGAGTGAGACCCCCATTTGTAAAAAAAAAAAAAAAAAAAAAAAAAAATTAAAACTTAGCCAGGAATGGTGGCATGCCTCTGTAGTCCCAGGTACTCAGGAGGCTGAGGTGGGAGGATCCCTTGAGCCTAGGAGTTCAAGGCTGCAGTGAACTATGATCATGCCACTGCACTCCAGCTTGGGCAACAGAGGGAGACCCAGTCCCTTAAAAAAATGACACAAAGTATTCTATGTGCACCTACCCAGTGAGTTGAAAGAGTTAATGTATTTTTAAATTCAGGTTTAGCATCCCACGTCCAAAAATTTGAAATCCGAACTTTTTGAGCACCAATGTGACATTCAAAGGAAATGGTCATTGCAGCATTTCAGATTTCAAATCTTTAGATTAGGGATGCTCTACCAGTAAGTGTATATAATGCAAATATTAAAAAAAAAAACCCACCAAAAACCTAAAATCTGAAGCTCTGAAGTACTTCCAGCCCCAAGCATTTTGGTTAAGGAACACTAAACCTGTACCTCTTACAGCAAGAACCGATAGACTATTTGGGCTTAAAAATACAAATTGTTTTATTTATATATTTGCCCTGGGTTTCTCTTTTCTACAACAAACATAATTGGCAGATTAGGTCAACTGTGCCCTTGTAGTATAATATTATGGATTTTTAAATTGGAGTTATATTAGTTAGAAAATGAAATTTTGCTGAATTAGCCACTTAAAAAAGGGTTGAATGACTCTTTCCCCCAGCACACTTACTGTCTTTCATATATACACACATATATTTTTCAAATTTTAAAAAATTGCTATAATGCATAGTCATTGTGGTAAAATATTATTCTTATTTTTTCCTCTTAATAGTATAGTATTCAGTAATATGAAGATTTTCAGGTATACAGCGTAATGCAAAACAGCAAGAAGGATGAAAGTATTTTAAAATGTTGAACTCTCTTCTACCTCCTTTGATGGTCTAAATAATATGGATAGATGCATAAGTAGATGTGTGTGCACATGTGTATAAAGGTGGATTAAGATATAGCACTATACCCGTGAAATAATGTAATGTAGAATGAATTGCTCCTTACTCGGCTCTTAGGTGACATCTGAATGTTTTGAAAAAGTTAGACTTTCTCAGAGAGTATCTCTCGCACTATAACAAAGTATTTACAGTATATCTGTTACCTAAATCTTAAACTGCAAGAGTGGTTTGTATAACTAGCCGTCTAGAATGACTCCTGTGAAATCAGACCTTTACAACATGTCCCTTATCCTCTTTTAATGCATAAACACTGTGTATCCTGAATATTCACAATATTTCAGAGAGATCTTAGTGCTTTGTGAAAGCAGGTTAGAAAGTTTTCCCATCAGTGGCATGCTGTCTTTTTTCCTATGCCATGCTTTTACTATACATAAACAAAATTACAGATTCATGGGGAATGGTGTCAGGAGCTCTTCTGAGACAACACTGGCTGCCTGGATATTACTGCCCTGAGGGGATTTGTTCAAATGATTGTGATCCCACGGTAGAGCAGATTGAGCCAGTCTAACCTGGCAAGTGGGAGCAGGTGTGGGGAAAACTGCACAGCATAGTCATAGCAAAATGTTCATTGCCACTTACAGGATTGCAATTTTAAATAACACTATTTGAGTTGTTTGTTTCCTCTGTGGTGTGATCAGTGTGTCAGATTCAACATAGTTGTCCGCATTTTAACTTAATCTTCATTCCTTTGATTTTGTTATTTAGTGAGCGGGCTGGTATGAAATTAGGCACTGGGTTGGTAAATAAAATAATGAGTAAATACGTTTGGACTGAGGAATTGTTATAAAATGTATTTATTTGTTTTTAGTTAGAAGCCATAATATTTTAAGTAGGATTTGAAATTGTATGTATTTATATGGTCTTCTAGGAATATACATATTGATAATCAACTAAATTTTTTTTTTAAGTTTTACAGTCATGTGTGGCATAATAACAGTCAATGACCGACCGCCTCTACCATAGTGGTCTCCTGAGATTATAATACTGAATTTTTACTGTGCCTTTTCTATGTTTAGTTAGATACATTTAGATATACAAATACCATTGTATTACAATTGCCTACAGTATTCAGTACAGTAACATACTATACAGGTGTGCAGGCTAGGAGTGATAGGTTATACCAGATAGCCTATGTGTGTAGTAAGCTACACCATGTGGACTTGTGTAAATACACTCTGTGATGTTCCCACAATGACCAAAATGCCTAAGAATACATTTTTCAGAACATATAACATATCCCCTTCATTAACTGGCATATGACTTAACTACTTAACTAACTTTTTAATGGCAACCCAAAAATTAGGCATAAAATGATTAATTTATCTCAACCTCTGCACAAATGCCAAGAACAGAGTGGTTTAGACCCTTGTTTTCCAAGTGTGTTCTGCTAACCAGCTGCATGGGCAAAACCTGAAATCTAGTTAGAAATGCAAAAGCATGGGCCCCACTCTGGACTACGGAATCAGAACCTACATTTTAACAAGATCTTAATTGATTCCTGTGAACATGAAATTCTGAGAAGAACTGGTTTTGATGAAGAAAAGAAGCAAATTTACTTATTATAAGTTTTTTTAATGTAATGGAAAAAATAATGGGAAAACTGATAAGATCAAGAGAAATGCACTAAAATGTAGTCATATAATAACTACCTGAGATGTTCACTCAATTTTCATTTACTTCAGCATTATTAAATATTTAATTTTTATTTGTAGTTACAGCTTCAATTCCATCTCACTTTTATTGCTTTGTTAAATTGATATACAAAATAAAAGGGTTACCAGGAAATTTGTAACAACTTTTAATTGAACATGTTAGTCAATGAGCCCCAGAACTATTACAGATTATGTGGTATCACTTTGGCAACTGCTACTCATGGTGTTTATTCACAATTAATAGAATAAATCTACAGACATTTGATTCTAAGAAAAGTAAGCTAATGAAGCATGTAATATATAACTGATGACTTTTCTCAATGTAAACATAGGATGTAGATGTCAAACTGTCATGAATATTAGAATAAATGCAAATGATGTTATGCAAATTTTCCCACAAGATGCTCACTCATTTTAATGTATCTTTTGATTATGTGTCTGAGCGTCTAATGTCTGTAGATGATACCCTAAAGATATGTCACTTTTCAACTTTTAATTTTTACAATACATATGTCTGCATTGCAATAGAAGCTTCTGCCATCACACCTACATGTGTAAGTAATAGCATCTGTGACTCTATATGCTACCTTCTCTCCTTTTATTATAGATGACCTGTCTGTCTAAAAGTCTCATTATTCTTTCCTCTATGATCATCAGCATAAAAGGATGATATTTATCCAATATTTTAAAAACTTTCTTTGGACCCCAATTTTTCCCCTGGCTACATCCTGATTTCTTTCCTTTCCAAGAAAAAACAAGTCTTAGAAGTCTAGCTGAATTTCGCTATCTCTAATTTTGCTCCTCCGTCTTTTCTTGAAATCACTCGTCAGTCATTGGACCTTGCCATTTTACCAAAATGACTCTTACCAAAGTCCAAAATGATCTTCATATGGCATGCTTACATTTTAGTTTTAGTCTTTGTTGATCTATCAGCAGCATTTGACATAGAGGGTCATTCTCTTCTTTTTGAAACTTTTCTTAACATGGCTTTCATGACACCAAAATTCCTCCTACCTTTCTGCTCTTCTTAATCTCTTTCATTCATTTGTGTTTACCTCCTCTACCTCTAAATGTTGGAGTTCCCCACAGGGATTAATTCTAGGATACCTTTTTTCTATCTACAGTCATATCCATCGTCGTGATTTATTTAATGCTGTATATAAATGACCCCTCAAATTTATATGTCATCTTAGTAAATTGCAAATAGATTCTTTCAGTTGCTTAAGTCATGAGTCAAGCATATCCTCAATAGAATAACAAGTTTTCAACTCAGAAAATTTGAAATAATTTTGTACCCATCAACTTGAAGCTTAGTTGCTATTGCCAGCCCTAGACTATTTGATAAACAAACTAACTCCATAATTGCGTGCCAGAGTTTTAAAACTTCCCCTTGTTGCAAAATCTCTCAGTCAATATCAGAAATTTACACCACTATTTATTTGTGAAAATCTTTTTAAAAATAAATTTGTGTTAGTAGTATTTAATTTTGACAAACGGAAATAAGAAAACAGGGGAGCAGGGCTTTTCCTCTTTTACTTTTTACCCTTGTGAACTGATAGCTTGTTTTTTTTTTTTACCATAATCTTATTTATTTATTTATTTTTGACTAAAAACAGAAAACAACAGAGCTGTGTGTGGTCTGGCTAGAACATGAAGGGAAGATGATTGAATTCATTCATTCAAAAATTGTTTGTCTAACATGGAAGAATAAGTGAATGCATGAATTTAGATTGAATGTTATTGGAATATTATCAATTCAGATGATATCATTTTACATTTGTCTGATGTTTCCTGTTACTAATCCTGTGTCCCAAATTTAAAATATAATTTCATTACTCAATGAAGTTAAATATCTCACAATCTCATTTATCTAGAACAGACTATGAATGAGGAAACAAATAAGGAGGTTCCTGAGCAGCCAAAACTACCATAAAAAGTCATTGAGAGACATTTCAAACACCTTATACTTCTAACAGTTTTCTTAGTGCTAATTTACAGATTTGCTCACAATTACATAAGGTTTGAAACTCCACACAACAGTTGGAAGTGTAAATTATAGACATTTAAGGAGATTATCTTTCATAGGTGAAAACATTCACAGCTGAGACAAATGTCAGCAGGTAGCAATGAATGAAATAGAAACCTATAACAAATATAATTGTGAGACACGAAAATAAAAAGAAAACTAAAGCTTAGAGACATTACAGCTGATATAACAAAGGAGGAAACATCTAAAATATTTTTCTTAAAAGAAGTGATGTTGAAAGAATTAAGCCCCAATAAATTTAATTAGTTATTGTATGAACAGAAGTTAAATTTAGGTTCAATGATTACATTGATAATGGTATGCATATTGATCTTGCAATACATATACATGGTATCAGGTGGGTATCTACAACTCAAACCTTTACATTGTGCAACTGATTTTGGTTCCCTTGCCAATTGCATATAAGCTCTTTGACATTGTCAAGCTTCTTTACTATGTTCATATGCATAAGTCAGTATTTGATTTGCTATAAATAAAAAAAATGTTGGCTGACTGATTTCTTTTCATATACAGTGATTCCGAGGTCATATTTGTTGACAAGCGTAATACAATGTTTGCTTCCTATTAGTTTGTGGCTTAACCCATAAATGAGAAATCCTAGAATTTTACAAATATAGAGAAAGCCATAAGTTGTCAAGTTTTTGTTGTTTAATGCCCAGGTGGGGGCAGCAGCTTTCAGCAGCTCAGTAACTTTTCTCCGTTTAAAACATCCTTGTTTTAATTCTATGGTGTTTTTAATAAATTTCTATGGTGTTTTTAATAAACTTTGCTCCGTTGCAATGTCGTCAGTTTAGTTTATTACCTTACTGTTCTCCCACTAAAATGACATGAAACTAAAAAGATAGACAAAAACTACTTGCTTTTCCCTCTAGCTAATTGTATGTTTCAACCTACCTTTTCTGTATCATGAATGATATTTTTCCTTTTGATGGTCACAGTGTCTTCTACTATATAAATTTAATTATCTAGAGTCTTCCTACATTTTAAATTTCCTTCCATTCTCCATTATTATATAAAAACATACACATATATACACACATATATATGTATGAATAAATAATATGGTTTACACAATTTTCTTAGTAATATGTGGGAGATTTGTACCTTCCTTGCTTTTCTGAGCGGGAAATCAAAGCCCACCAATATTTTGATGATTATCAGGAATACAGTGAATTTACCTAATTACTATGCTTCATCACAAACAATAAGTCAAGTCAGTGAGTGCTAATAGCAAGTTGAATGAAGGTCTGTTGCTGGTCTAGTTTCTGTAAAAATAGCCCCAAATACAAATTAGAAACGGTATAATTACATTGTAGAAATCAGGTATTTGACTATGTAATGGAATACCCCACTCCCAAATTATATGCATAGTCCATTTTACTTTGAAGAAAAAGATAAATATGACTAAAAGATTCAGGAGAAAATAGAAATGTATTTAATAGGTGGCTTCAGATACTATAGCTCCTGTTGGTGAGCAAGAAGAAACTCAGTCATCTAAGGATGTTTACTAAGAATCATGTATCAATAAACCTGTTCTTTTTTTCCTAAGAATCAGCAGCAGTCAGCCAATCTAAAGTTGAAATAGTTGACATTTTGAGAAACCATTTAGTACTAATCTAGCTAATTTTGATGACAATGCTGAGTACCTGTACCTTTCTACATATATCTTACTTATCTTTCTCACATCTTAAATTTTCTCTTAACGTGGCAGATTAAATTTGTGGTGACCTAGGTGGGATAACTCCAAGATTGTAGTCTGGACTTGGGAAAACTTCTTAATTTGAGGCAGCATAGGTAGATGCCTTTGTTTAAGTATATCACAGTCAAGAATCATATATGGCATGGCCATTATATTGATGTGAGACCAAGTTTTATCATTGACAGTATAGAACTCAGTCATTTATTATAGCCATGCCATAAACCAAGTATATACCCTTTCTAGACAAGAACACTTACCTGTTGTCAGAGGAAACAAAAAGTTGTGTTTAGCAAAGCCCAAATTAAGGAAAAGGCATATTAGATGCATATAAAGCTGTACCACATGGAACCTTGAAATGATCATGTATGTAAACTCAAAAATTTGGCATAGGCTCAAAAAGTCTTCAAGTAAATTCTTTAATTTTGATGATTATGAAGGCACTAGACACATATTTCTTTCATTAAATTGTTGATCTATATTTTAAATTATTTTAATTATGAATTTTATTGATTTTTTAATCACAAAAGTAAAAACAAAATTCAAGCCATGCAGAAGTGTATACTATAAACATTTTAAATTAACATCTCCAGTATTTCTTAAACTCAAACCACAATGATAATCACTGTAGATAATTTGCTTTAAAACACCGTTAATTTTTTATTTATTTTTTATTTTTGAGATGAGGCCTAACTCTGTCACTCAGGCTGGAGTGCAGTGGTGTGATCTTGGCTCACTGCGGCCTCTGCCTCCCAGGTTCAAGTGATTCTCATGCCTCAGCCTCCCTAGTAGCTGGGGTTACAGGCTCCCGCCAACATGCCCAGCTAATTTTTGTATTTTCAGCAGAGATGGGGTTTCACCATGTTGGCCAGGCAGGTCTCAAACTCCTGACCTAAAGCGATCTGTCCGCCTCAGCCTCCTAGAGTGCTGAGATTACAGGCATGAGCCATCGCTCCCGGCCTAATACACCATTATTTCTAAAGTACTATGATAAAATATTAAATGAGAAAACAAACTAGTTTTTTGGTTTTAATTGCTTTCTAGACAAGCAAATTTTTGAATGTATGTTGAAGGCTCCTGTAATTAGATACATCAAACATTTTCAACCAGTTCTAATAATTTTACCACTCAAACTTATATTTCTAAATAAAAATATGCTGGAAATCATGACAACATTAATTAGAAATTTTCAGCCACAGACCTCTTAACCCCAAATATGAGGGGAAAAACTTTAGAAATATTTTTGAAATATTAATAGTTTACTCATAAAGCAGTAATTTTTTTTGAAAAGGGAACACAAATAACATTCCACTAGAGGTAATAGATGAGGGCATAAAGGTGCAATTCTAACTGTTTTCTACAGAAGAATTATATCTACTTAGATGCTTTAGTTTAGATCCCAATCATAGGTTGTGGTAAATATCAGATACTAATTGGAAGATACAATAAGGCATCCATACCTCTTCAGAATTTAAATGAACAGCAGTGACAAAATAATTCTCTATTTTGCCTTTTCTCAAACTATCACTTTATTTTGCCTTCTCTTGGTAAATAATTTTATTTCCTATAATTTATTGATACCTAAAATTATTTAAGTATTTGGTTGACAATTTAATCAACATGATTTTTGAATGACTCACATTTTCAGAGATTTGAACCAGAAAGAACTTGTAAATCATCTAATCCTATAGGTTTCTTTCAGTTGAGGAAACTGAGACATAAGGCATTCCCAAAAACACTGAATGAAATTTCAGGAAATAACTTAGATGGTAAATACTGCGAGAACTTACTGTGCACCTGAACAAATCTAGTCACATAGGAAGTAAAGAAGCTGTGCTGCTGTCTATATTTACACTAAAGATTTCCTTCCTAGTGCCTTTCTTCCTATTATTTTTTTCTCTTCTTGAATACTTATTCCTCAGCATCACGTTTCTAATTCCCTTCAAGACAGAGCTGGAATATTACTTTCTTCATAAGGCCCTTTCTGATTCTAGAGCTGTCAATTATTTCTCATCTTCTGCACACCACTTATTTTTAAGCTACATCTTTCATGACATCTCTTTCTAACTTGTATTTTGTCTGTATTCTTGCACTGACTTGTAAGCTACTTGATTACATCATATTCATTTTTTCATCTCCTGCAAACTCAACAGACCTTTTTCATTTAATTGTGTTCAATACACATTTGTTGAATAAATAAATGGAATGCAATGTTGATTTCTGTTATTAAAATGTAGATAACATCCTAGTTATTTTTTAAGAAGGAATAGTACACTCAGTGAATAGATTTTACCTCATGCACATTTATTAGTCATGTGGCCATATTCAAGCTGCTTAAAATGAAATATTAATCCAATTAATTCAAGCTTTTAAAACAAAGCAATTTACAGTTCTCATCTTTGCTGAAAGTCTTATTAGCATAAATTAGTTCCTTTAAGTTAAACTTATTTGACTGTTGCATTGGAGATACACGTGAATTGTCATTTCCATATTCAGAGCATGGGATTAAGAGAAGGACCCAGAGAGGTCAGTTAATCTACATTTACAGAGCTCTTGGAGACAGCACATATCTAAGCCGGCTCCCATAGAGGATCATCTATTTGCTTTTAAAGACTCTCCTGAGGTTTTCAAAGGAACACTGGCAGATGCAAAGCCTGTTGACTCAGGATGCCTACATCCTTTGAAAATTACACCCCCCACAACATTTAACTTAGCCATAGAAATCATTTAAAATACATTGTCCCTGAATTTTTCTCCCACCTCCCTTTTGTAAATAGTGAGAAGGAAAGGGGAGTATCTCAGAGAGCACAAGAAAAAGAGCAAAGGGCTCTTTTGGGACTTTTCTCTTTCCTTGACAAGCCGCTGTAAGCAAGGTGAGGGCCAGGTTATAAGATTGGCAGCACAATCCAGATTTCTCTCTGGATAGGAACATTGACAGTTGTTTTCTAAACTCTTGGAAACAGCAGTTGATATCAGGCCTTCCTGACATTCTCAGGATGTTTTTCCATAATGGGAAAATCATTTGTGATTCTGTGATATAATTTCACCTTTTACAGTAGAATTAAACCTTCTCTACAGTTTCATCCCAGTGTTGGCAAGAAGATTTCACTGACAATATGAATAATATTAATGTCAATATCTGATATAACCTTTTGTTATTAATAATATGTGACAACCACATAGAGAACTGCTTGAGTTACTCACTTACCATTATAGGAGGATAGCTTCCATTCGATTATCAAAATTATTTTTCAAAACTATTCAAGCATAAGGAAAATTTTCATGAGATAGTAGTAACAGGAAATGTAGAAAACCAATTTGTATATTCAATGTGATCAATATTTTACAAAGGTTTTGGCACACATACATCCACATTCAAAATACACCCAAAAAATACTCTGACCTAATACTAGTCAGGAGGAGGATTTATAAAAGACTTTTTTTTTTCAACTCTTTTTACAGATGTTTTCAAATTTTCTATGATAAGTGTGTGTTTCCTTAATAATCAGGAAAATGTTACTTTGAAAAGATAATATGCACACTGTTTTTAAAGCACAGTTTTACTGAAATAATTTATAGACTTCTGAGAGTTTTTTTATGGTTCTACAATAAAATAACTGTGATTCAAATCCTGGCTCTGCACTTGTATAACATTGGAAAACTCCCTTAACATCTATAAAAGGGAGATGATAGTAACCCAACTTCATTGGGTTGTTGTGAGGATTAAATGAGGAAATACATGTAAATCACTTGTAAGAATGTGTGTCTGGCACGTGGTGAGTGCTTAATTAATGTCAGCTAGAACAGATTAATTATTATAGAGGAAGGAAACAAGGCACATATTTAGAAAGTGGGATGAGATCATTGGGATTCTCTGGCAAGGTTTTGGAAGAATTGAAACTTAAACCAGACTGTAGAAGATAGATAAAATCTGAAAAGATATTTTCTTTGCTTTGATGCAAGGTGAGAGGAATGGCAAACCATGAGGGAAATGATAAAGTTTGAGAAAGGGAAAGTTTATGGGTCAAATACAACATATGGTGAAATACAAGGTTTAGAGAAATATATTTTCTCCTGGACTTCTCTCTTTATAGTGCTCGAAAATATAAACAGGTTAAGATGGGCATGGTGGTTGTAAAGCAGAAATTACTTTCTCAATGCCCATTCCCCAACTTTTTAACATTTTTAGTTAATTCTGATCTCATATTCTGCCTTGCGGAGTTTTTCAAAGGCAAGATCACAGTTGTGTGTCTTGTCAGAATGCTCCAGCCATGACCCGTGAATTTCATTTTGTGTCAAATTCTAGAGTAAAACTAACAGTCTTTTGGCTAGACTTCCTCAGTGTTGCCTTTGGAAGTCAGGGACAAAAAAGATGGACTTATGAGGTTGATTTACAATGGAAAAAAAAGGATTTCATTATTTATTTCCTTCCACATACCTCATAAATTTCTATGTATCATGAAAAATTATTTTTGTTAATATGCCCATTATTCATTATTAATGAATTATACCAGTCTCTCTTTCTCTCATATTTTCTTTATCATATTGTTGAAACTGTAAGGTTTTCACATTGCTAGGACCTCCCCTAGAAGATTGTGTACATAATCAATATTAAGTAGATAGTACAAAATATTGATTTTAGAATGCTTACACTAAATTAACTTGAATACCATATTCCTTTCTAATGTTTTCAAAGTACACCTTTCCTCATACAACTATAATGAGGTTGATAAACTACTTGAAAGAACTAGGGATCATTAAGATCATTTTTATAATTGTTTATTAGATCCAAATTACTGATGCTAAAAGTAATTTTTTCTTCTTCTTTTTCTTGTTTGAATTGGGGAATCTGGCTCAATAGCTATTATTCCATCGATGGTGGCATCATTTGATATCTTATGTAATTTTTGCCCTAATTCTAGGGCCCAGAAAGTAGGTGATTTTGATATGACCCCGAGAACTGAAATTCAGAGCAACTATTACAGTAATCCTAGATTGCCTGAAAATATTATCGCATTTTGGGTATCTCTTATTATATAAGTCCTATCCTACAGTATATTTACTCTGAAAAAAAGAAGATCACAGTGATAAAGTATAACCGTAGTAGATGTGGGGACTTCCTTATATATTTTGTGTAATGATGCTGCACTAAGATTAATAAAAAGCTAAAAATTTACAAATATGATAGGGTTTTCTTTTTCTTTATATGGTGATACAAGGTCATTAAGACAGACATGACTTGTTATTACAAAAAAATTAAATTTCTTCTTATCTCACAGAATTACTCTCACCCTTCTGCTAGAAATAATAACCTCCCAATATGCTTCTTAATCATATTTTGAAATAAATGGCTTCACCTTTACATCAGTTGAATGCCTCCTAAGTGGCCACAGTCTGCCAGATGCATGGCTTCCCAATCTGGTCACTGCCCTTAAAATTTTTTTTGAATATTAAAAAAATGAAACAACATTAGCTGCTAAGGAAGAACCCGTTCTGTGCCATTGATTAATTGGCATTGATAAATAAGCCACATTAGTATTACAAGAAAATGGCATAACAGATTGATGTCAACTTGAGCTCTCTAGGAATAAAGCTGAAGAGAACTCAGTACACCATCTGGAAGAGACAATGAGAGGTGGCAAATTTCATGCAATGGGGAAAAGGGGAGGGTGCTTTTCAGATGCCACATATCTGAACTGACACTTTGATGTGTTCAAGTGCAATCTCCCCTGTCAAAATATTTCTTTCTTTAGCCGTACTTGGTCTAATGCAATCAGACCACAGTGTGGAAGGCTGCCATTTCCTCTTAGGTGAGATTTGTCTTGGAGTAACAAGCTGCACAGCTTCCAAATTGTAGTGCCACAATTTAAATGCTAAAAGACAAAACATGCAGTACCAGCTTATGTTAAAATTTACAACCTGCTGTGCCACCTTTAATACAAATTTGACAATTCAGCATAAATTTTTTTTTGTTTTTTCACTCATAGTAACACGTTATAACTGAATAAGGATTATCTCTGTGTTATTTTAAATTGACAAAACTTATCAATACACTTTCACTTATTTTTCCCTGCTTAATATTAAGCTACCTTTTCACCTCTCGTTGGAAATTTCTACCAATAAGATCAAGTTTATGGGCTAATGATCTTGATGGATTTAAAGCAAACTATTTTCTTGAGATGAGAGATTGTTTATTATAATTACCATTATTATCTTTATGACTCTAAAGTTATTTTCATAGGGACTGTGTAAACTTGTACATGTTTTAATATAGTATCAATTAGTTTCATATGTCGATGCTAGGTGAATTTTAGTAAAATGTTACTAAGATATTTTAAAATTATAACTAGGACTCAGAACGACTCGATCAAATCAATAAAATATTCTATGTCTTTTAAATATCAATGCTTTCTCTTCTCTAACAAGAGGAATGTTTTCCTTAATATAATTGGAAAAATTGCCTACTTGAATCTGATTTAAATCAGGTATATAAAATTGTAAGGTTTTAGGCTAAACATCTTGTTATGTTGAGATTAAAGTTTGTTTAACTTGGAAATGTAAAACCAATGTGATGATGATTATTCATATTTTGATCTATAGCATATAAAATGTCCTAGTATAAAAATGTTTATGGCTTAAAAATCATATTTGATTTTTTTTAATTCATCAAATTATGACCCCTATTTCTAGTGGACTCATTTGTGTTGATAAATTTTTAGCCTTTATTACTTATATAATAAATTTAGATCATGTTGTTATTAATAATATGTTGAATCAATTCACATGGCACATGAAAATACATATACACATTAAATAGAAACATGATAAAAATAAGATTAAGTTGCTCTAGGCCATACAAACACTTACTTTGTTGAGGTTTAAATGGAAAATAGAAATAATAGGTAGATTTACCAAAGCAATAAAATTACTGATTTTAGACAGTATGTCAAATAACTAAAAGATATGGTTGCAAATATTGAAAATACTCAACTAAAATAATTACGAAGGAAAAATATTGCACACCAAAGCCAATGATGGGAAAAGCAACAGAATCACATACTGGAATTTGTTACATCTTTCTGTGGATAGAAACATTGTTATTATTAGTTTCTAAGATAATAGCTAATATTAACAATTAGATGAAATTATACAATGTGGTTATTACCTGTGTTAAATGTTTCTTAATATAGTGTGGGTAAGTTAATAAAATCTTGGACCTGTTTCATATACATGCTTTATACAATTTAAGATCATTTTGATGATGTTATATGTAGATGTTATATAAAGATGTAATATAAAGATTTGAATCCATTTCCAAGGTTTTCTCTTCCCTACTGTTTGAATGGTTTTAAAATTTTTTTATTTTTATTTTTTTTATTTTTGAGACAGGGCCTCACTCTCTCACCCAGTCTGGAGTGCAGTGTCATGATCATAGCTCACTGCAGCCTCAACCTCCTGGGCTCAAGCGAACCTCCTGCCTCAACCTCCCAAAGAGCTGGAATGTCAGGCATGAGGCAGTATGCATAGCCCTGAATGCTTTAATTTTATTAATTACTTGGAAATAAGTTTAATTTCTAGTTATTTCTTGGAAATAAATCCACATTTTTATATCTGATTTCAAGAAAGCATTCAAATGCCCATCACCAGTTTTCTCAATGGTTAGATAATTTGAAGTATAGGAGAGGAAAAAATTTATTTCCTTATCCATTGCTATGTCCATGGTTGAGGACCCTATAACAAGAGGCAGACTAATAAGAGAAATGTACGTCTTGCAAGACATGGAAGCCTTTTAACATCAAGACCCAAAGATGTGAACTTGTGTATTTTATGCTTAGGTTTGATAAAGAAGGGACAGTTGTGGACAAATATTATTGAAAGGCAAAGGATATGATCTAATGGCAATAAACTGGGGGGAACTTAGCACGGCCTGTTGATTCTGTTAATTATCTGTCCTTTTTTCTTTTTTTTCTTTTTCTTTTTTTTTTTTTTTTTTGAGACGGAGTCTTGCTCTGTTGCCCAGACTGGAGTGCAATGGCACTATCTCGGCTGACTGCAACCTCCGCCTCTCGGGTTCAAACAATTCTCCTGCCTCAGCCTCCTGAGTAGCTGGGATTACAGGTGTGCACCACCATGCCTGGCTAATTTTTTTGTGTTTTTAGTAGAGACAGGGTTTCACCATGTTGGTCAGGCTGGTCTCATGATACGCCCACCTTGGCTTCCCAAGCTGCTTTGATTACAGGCGTGAACAATAGTTCCTGCCCCCTTCGTCTTTAGAGATAAGGATATTCTTTTCCTTAGAGAATAGGAAGGGCACCTCTCCAATAAGTGTGTTATGATCTGCTTCAAAGGAGAAATGTGAGGGGAAGGTGAGAGTGACGTTTTTGCTTCTGCTGTTTTCTAAAAAGCCAAGGTACCATATTTTGGGATAGTGTTCCTGAACCCCATCAAAAGCAAACATTCATGGTCTTTTTATTTAATCTTACCCTAGCCTCATGGAAGTTCAGATAGATCAAATAAGACTTATTTAATTTGCTAAGAGAATCAGTGCAAGATTTCACAATAAGCACCTCAGAATGATTCAGGTATATAACCATAGCTACAGAAGTAACAATATGCACATTTTAATCTAAGATTTGGATTTTAGAACCTCTTGTTAGGTGATCCTGCTACTTCCCATTTTTACTTCTTTGTGTATTAGTTTGCCTCTTAATGTATAACAATATTTTCCATTTAACTTGGTTTTCCCCCTTTAAAAAGCTTGTTATTTAATTCCTTTAGGATTAGAGTTCTGACAGATAAAAACATTCTTGTCTTTCTCTTGCTTTTGTATTTATATATTAGCATAATTTTCTATTTCATACCTCTTTATGTCTGAAGGAATATACCACATTATCATTACAAAAACCTCCTAATAAAGTTGAATTGTGCTTTCAAGTGGAGACAGACCTGAGATTATGAATAAAAGCAATCCTCTCCAGCAAGGAAGTACTTTGAATAGATTTCAGCTCAGTCAGATAGCTTGAGAGTAATAAGTAGCAGTGGGACTGGAAGCCACATTAAAAATTTCTCACTAGTTCAGAGGAAGATGATGAAAATTACCTTCAGGAGTAGCTTTAGGAACCTCACTGAGGTAGAAATCACTATTTTGATAATATTTTGGATGGTGATTTACTCCCTACAAAACACTTTGCTACAAATTTTACCATGTAACATTCACACAACCATGTCAGAAATGTAGGGCATATGCAATTACTCCTTTTTGTATGTGTAAAAATTAAATCTAGGTGGGTGTGATGGGTCATGCCTGTCATCCCACCCAGGATGCTGAGAGAGGAGGATTATTTGAGCCCAGGAGCTTGAGACCAGCCTGGGCAACATAGCAAGATCCTGCCTTTTAAATAAAAAAATATAGCCAGGCATGATGGCATGCACCTGTAGTTTTATCTATTTCAGACTGAGGCAGGAGGATCATCCAGGAGTTTGTGGCTGCAGTGAGCTATGACTGCATCACTGCCCTCCAGGCTGGGAAACAGAGCAAGACCCTATCTCTTTAAAAAAATTTAAAAAAGAAATTAAATCTCAGTGATATTAAGGGACTTAATAAAGGCCATTAATTAATAAGTGCTTGAACTGAACCAGAACTTGAAGCCCAGACTCCAAATTCAGTTTTCTTTCAATTATTCTTTTCATGAAGATTTTTGGGAGTGAGTATACTTAGCACTCTACCTAAGACCCGAATATTACATTTCAGATTCTTTAAGCCATTATATTTGACATGAGATATAGGAAGCCTGAAAAATAAACAAAAACAAAATTGCTGGCAACATAAAAGTCTTGTTGATAGCTGTATCATTTACCATTAAAATTTTTAAACTCCTTGCTTAAAAATTATGAAATCTTTTTATTTCTTATTACTCATGGTTCTGAGACTCATTTGAAAATGTGAGATATAGCCCCATATTCTCTTTGGAAGAGCTATGTTGTAAATTTATTTAGTTTTAATATAACATATAGTTTTCAATCAAGCTCTTCATTTTAAAAACTATTTAAGTTTGAAATTTATATAATAATGCAGGTGGCTAGTAAGATGGCTGCATAAGAACAGCTCTGGTCTGCAGCTTCCAGCAAGATCAACACAGAAGGCAGGTGGTTTCTGCATTTCCAACTGAGGTACCTGACTCATCTCACTGGGACTGGTTAGACAGTGGGTGCAGCCCAATGAAGGGTGAGCTGAAGCAGGATAGGGTGTTGCCTCACCACAGCAGTGTATGGGGTCAGGTAACTCCCTCCCCTAGCCAAGGAAAGTCATGAGGGACTGAGCCATGAGGAATGGTGCATTCCGGCCTAAATGCATGCTTTTCCTACAGTCTTCACAACCAACAACAGGAGATTCCCTTGGGTGCCTGTGCCACCAGGGCCCTGGGTTTCAAGCACAAAACTGGGCAGCCATTTGGGCAGACACCCAGCTAGCTGCAGGAATTATTTTTCATACCCCAGTGGTGCCTGAAACACCAGCAAGACAAAACCGTTTACTCCTCTGGAAAGGGGGCGGAAGCCAAGGAGTCAAGTGGTCTAGCTCAGCGGATCCTACCCCCACGGAGCCCAGCAAGCTAAAATCCACTGGCTTGAAATTCGTGCTGCCAGCACAGCAGTCTGAAGTCAACCTGGGACACTTGAGCTTTGTCGGGGGAGGGGCGTCCGCTATTACTGAGGCTTGAGTAGGTGGTTTTCCCCTCACAGTGTAAACAAAGCCACTTGGAAGTTCGAACTGGGCAGAGTCCACTGCAGCGCTGCAAAGCCGATGTAGCCAGGCTGCCTCTCTAGATTCCTCCTCTCTGGGCAGGACATCTCTGAAAGAAAGGCAGTAGCCACAGTCAGGGACTTATAGATAAAACTCCCACATCCCTGGGACAGAGCACCTGGGGGAAGGGGCAGCTGTGGGTGCAGCTTCAGCAGACTTAAATGTTCCTGCCTGCTGGCTCTGAAGAGAGCAGCGGACCTCTCAGCATAGCATTCGAGATCTGATAAGTGACAGACTGCCTCCTCAGTGGGTCCCTGACCCCCGTGCCTCCTGACTGGGACACATCTCCCAGCAGGAGTCGACAGATACCTCATACAGGAGAGCTCCAACTGGCATCTGGCGGGTGGCCCTCTGGGATGAAGCTTCCAGGGGAAAGAACAGGCGGCAATCTTTGCTGTTCTGTAGCCTCCACTGGTGATACTCAGGCAAACAAGACCTGGGGTGGACCTCCAGCAAATTCCAGCAGACCTGCAGCAGAGGGGCATGACTGTTAAAAGGAAAACTAACAAATAGAAAGGAATAGCGTCAACATCAACAAAAAGGATGTCCACACAAAAACCCCATCCAAAGGTCACCAACATCAAAGACCAAAGGTAGATAAATCCACGAAGACGAGGAAAAACCAGCACAAAAAGGCTGAAAATTCCAAAAATGAGAATATTTCTTCTCCTCCAAAGGAGGAGTATTTAGAGGGAAATTTGTAGCACTAAATGCCCACAGAAGAAAGCAGGAAAGATCTAAAATCGACACCCTAACATCACAATTAAAAGAACTAGAGAAGCAAGAGCAAACAAATTCAAAAGCTAGCAGAAGGCAAGAAATAACTAAGATCAGAGCAGAAATGAAGAAGACAGAGACACGAAAAACCCTTCAAAAAAGCAATGAATCCAGGAGGCGATTTTTTGAAAAGATTAACAAATAGATACACTGCTAGCCAGACTAATAAAGAAGAAAAGAGAGAAGAATCAAATAGACACAATAAAATTTGATAAAGGAGATATCACCACTGATCCCACAGAAATACAAACTACCTTCAGAGAATACTATAAACACCTCTACACAAATAAACTAGAAAATCTAGAAGAAATGGACAAATTCCTGGACACATACACCCTCTGAAGACTAAACCAGGAAGAAATCGAATCCCTGAATAGACTTATAACAAATTCTGAAATTGAGGCAATAATTAATAGCCTACCAACCAAAAAAAGCACAGGACCAGATGGATTCACAACCAAATTCCACCAGAGATATTAAGAGGAGCTTGTGCCATTCCTTCTGAAATTATTCCAAACAATCGAAAAAGAGGA
This sequence comes from Pongo pygmaeus, assembly GCF_028885625.2. Taxonomy (NCBI): domain Eukaryota; kingdom Metazoa; phylum Chordata; class Mammalia; order Primates; family Hominidae; genus Pongo; species Pongo pygmaeus. The sequence continues at coordinate 112,613,903 of NC_072384.2, read as the reverse complement.
ACTCCTCCCTGATTGATTTTATGAGGCCAGCATCATTCTCATACCAAAACCTGGCAGAGACACAACAAAAGAAGAAAATTTCAGGCCAGTATCCCAGATGAACATCGATGTGAAAATCCTCAATAAAATAATGGCAAACTGAATCCAGCAGCACACCAAAAAGCTTATCCACCACAATCAAGTTGGTTTCATCCCTGGGATGCAAGGCTGGTTCAACATATGCAAATCAATAAACATAATCCGTCACATAAACAAAACCAATGACAAAAACCACATGATTATTGCAATAGATGCAGAAGAGGCCTTCTATAAAATTCAACACCCATTCATACTAAAAACTCTCAATAAACTAGGTATTGATAGAATGTGTCTCAAAATAATAAGAGCTCTTTATGACAAACCCACAGCCACTATCATACTGAATGGGCAAAAGCTGGAAGAATTCCCTTTGAAAACCGGCAAAAGACGAGGATGCCCTTTCTCACCACTCCTGTTCAACATAGTACTGGAAGTTCTGGCTAGGGCAATCAGGCAAGAGAAAGAAGTAAAGGGTATTCAAGTAGGAAGAGAGGAAGTCAAATTGTCTGTTTGCAGATTACATGATTGTATATTTAGAAAACCCCTTCGTGTCAGCCCAAAATCTCCTTAAGCTGATAAGCAACTTCAGCAAAGTCTCAGGATACAAAATCAATGTGCAAAAATCACAAGCATTCCTATACACCAATAATAGACAAAGAGAGAGCCAAATCATGAGTGAACTCCCATTCACAATTGCTACAAAGAGAATAAAATACATAGGAATCCAGCTTACAAGGGATGTGAAGGACTCTTCAAGGAGAACTACAAACCGCTGTTCAAGGAAATAAGAAAGGCCACAAACAAATGCAAACACATTCCATGCTCATGGATAGGAAAAATCAATATCTTGAAAATGGTCAAACTGCCCAAAGTAATTTGTAGATTCAATGCCATCCCCATCAAGCTACCATTGACTTTCTTCACAGAATTAAAACCAACTACTTTAAATTTTATATGGAACCAAAAAAGAGCCCAGATAGCCAAGAGGATCCTGTGCAAAAATCTGGAGGCATCATGCTACCTGACTTCAAGCAATACTACAAAGCTACAGTAACCTAAACAGCATGGTACTGGTACCAAAACAGATATATAGACGAATAGAACAGAACAGAGGCCTCAGAAATAATGCCACACATATACAATCATCTGATCTTTGACAAACCTGATAAAAGCAAGCAATGGAGAAAGGATTCCATATTTAATAAATGGTGTTGGGGAAATTGGCTAGTCATATGCAGAAAACTGAAATTGGACCCCTTCCTTACACCTTACACAAAAATTAAGTCAAGATGGATTAACGTCTTAAATGTAAGGCCTAAAACCATAAAAACCCTAGAAGAAAACCTAGTGAATGCCATTCAGGACATAGGCATGGGCAAAGACTTTACGACTAAAACACCAAAAACCAAGGGCAACGAAAGCCAAAATTGATAAATGGGATCTAATTAAACTAAAAAGCCTCTATACTGCAAAGGAAACTATCATCAGAGTGAACAGGCAACCTACAGAATGGGAGAAAATTGTTGCAATCTATCCATCTGACAAAGGGCTAATATCCAGAATCCACAAAGAACTTAAACAAATTTACAGGAAAAAACCAAACCCATCAAAAAGTGGACAAAGGATATAAACAGACATTTCTCAAAAGAAGACATTTATGCAGCCAGCAAAAATATGAAGAAAGCTCATCATCACTGGTCATTAGAGAAATGCAAGTCAAAACCACAATGAGATACCATCTCACACCAGTTAGAATGGCGATCATGAAAAGGTCAAGAAACAACAGAGGCTGGAGAGGATGTGGACAAATAGGAACGCTTTTACGCTGTTGGTGGGAGCGTAATTAGTTCAACCATTTTGGAAGTCAGTGTGGCAATTCCTCAAGGATCTAGAACCAGAAATACCATTTGACCCAGCAATCCCATTACTGGGCATATACCCAAAGGATTATAAATCATTCTATTATAAAGACACATGCACACATATGTTTACTGCAGCACTGTTCACAATAGCAAAGACCTGAAACCAACCCAAATGCCCATCGATGTTAGACTGGATAAAGAAAATGTGACACATATACACCATGGAATACTTTGCAGCCATAAAAAAGGATGAGTTCATGTCCTTTGCAGGGACATGGATGATGCTGGAAACCATCATTCTCAGCAAACTAACACAAGAACAGAAAACCCAACACTGCATGTTCTCACTCATAATTGGGAATTGAACAATAAGAACACATGGACACAGGGAGGGCAACATCACATAACAGGGCCTGTCAGGGGTTGAGGGGCTAGGGGAGGGATGGCATTAGGAGAAATACTTAATGTAGGTGATGGGTTGATGAGTGCAAAAAACCACCATGGCATATGTATACCCATGTAACAAACCTGTGCATTCTGCACATGTATCCCAAGACTTAAAGTATAATAATAATAATAATAATAATAAAAAATAATGCAAAGAGACATATACAAAAACATCTAGAGAAATACTGTTAAGATAATTTAGGACAGAACTCTGGATAACTTTTAATCACAAATGAAAAGTCAAATGTAGAAAGAAACAAACTCCCAAATAAGATAAATACATGCACAAAAGTGTAAGTAGACAGAATTACCAACTCAACTTGGCTTTGGTCAAATTATTTGACTTGCTCATAATTTGGCCAAACCTGCTATAAAATTAAGAGGGAATATAAAACCAACATATTATGGAAAACAAGAGGCTGCATCTCAACCAGATTCTCTTATGTGAATTATTTTCTAACAAAATTTTAAAAAGAAGTCAACAGAAATTGTGTTTAATAAAAGTAAACATAAACGTGTGGTAATGATAAATCTGTCTACATAATCTGCATGTTTAAGGTGTTATTTTAGAACTCAGATTCTTATGTTTCTTAATATCAACTTACTGGTTATATTTGCCTTTCCATAATACTCAGTAAAAACATTTCCATTAAGGAGGCTAATGTAATCATTTCAGGAATTAAAATTTTGAAAATATGAAAAATAACTTAGAATGAGCTTAATAAATGTTATAGGAAAGCTTTCAAATATATACATATAATAGTTATTTCAAATGAAATTTTGCTCCTACCTACCTCACCACATAAGTCTTGGTCTCCTAAATGAGTGGGAATAGAGTGGATTTCAAGATTTATGAATTTCCCTGAAGTGAAACTCTCTCAACCCTATTTTCTTTGTAAAATATTTTGCTGGGAAGTACATGCTATAGATGTAAAGCATGGTCATTATAGTCATTATTAATATTATTCTTAAAAGCGGATCTCAAAAACAGTGATTAGAAAAGGAATCCAATAGCATGTCCTGAATATTCCAATCTCTTTTTGGACCTACCCAACTTGTATCTTCTTCTGATCTCTTATAATATTTGTGGACTTTTCAATGCATTCAGGAATAGGTATTGCCTTGAAGATCTCTTCCAATTCAGTCTAGAATTTACAGTAAGTATTTCTTTTTAACTTTTGTTGCTTTTGAATTTTATTTTAATAACTGCATTAAAAATCTCTGTAGGGCAAGGGACAAATGATACTTCAGGGATCTTACCCTGTTTTCTTCTTGGTCTTCTAAGGATGGGGACAATTCCCAAAGGGAGGCACTGCTATGTCTCATGTTACCATACTATCTGTGTGAGTAGAAGAGAAAGAAAAGTGAGATTCTGTTCACTTCCATTTAGAATCTTTACTTACTCCTGGCCGGGCGTGGTGGCTCATGCCTGTAATCCCAGCACTTTGGGAGGCTGAGGCAGGCAGATCATGAGGTCAGGAGATCGAGACCATCCTGGCTAACATGGTGAAACCCCGTCTCTACTAAAAATATAAAAAGTTAACCAGGCGTGGTGGCAGGCTCCTGTAGACCCAGTTACTCCGGAGGCAGAGGCAGGAAAATCGCTTGAACACAGGAGACAGAGGTTGCGGTGAGCCGAGATCACACCACTGCACTCCAGCCTGGGTGACAGAGCAAGACTCCGTCTCAAAATAATAATAATAATAATAATAATAATAATAATAATAAAAAGTAAAATCTTTACTTACTCCCCTGAAAACTCTTCTATCTGCTTAAGTAGATTTGTTGTTTTCCTTCAAAGCCTTTATTTAACAGCATTTCTTCTTTGAAAATGGAATCAAAGAGCAGGAAACACTGAGTTTCCCATTAAGGTTAGAATATTTAAGTATTATAACATGAAACACTTATGTAGTCTTCATAATGTTTCTTTATAACATATAAAAACAACATATATTAACTCATTGATATATATGTTAATTTATTGTATTATAATAACAGCCCTTGAGAAAAAAAGTACTATTATTATCAAACCCACTTGACAGATGAGAAAACTGATGCATAGAGAGCTCAATTAATTTCTTCACTGTCACACAGAAAATACAGGAAATTCGAATCTAAACAGTGCTATACTGCCTTTCATCTGAGGCAAAGTACACATGTCTAAGATCATTCAGGGTCATAAAAACAATAAGTAAAAGCTTCAGATTAAACGCAGAAAATTATTTCACTCATACAGTTGGTATATTCACTTAGAAGGGAGATTGAAAAATGAATTGTTAAATAAATAATGAAGAAAAAGGTTAGTAGAAAAATGAACCAAAGCATTTTTTTATCCTAGTTGATTGCAAGACTTTGTCAAAATAAATACATGCATATCGGTATTAGTTGTATTACTACAGGAGGAGTAAAAACTATAAGGATAAAAAAACAGCAGTATGTATAGTTCTGGGTCTTATCTATCCTAATTTTTGTCATATGCTTCTATCAGACCTGACTGTTTATGAAGTGTTAATAAACATAAGGAAAATATCCACAGTATGGACCATTCCTCTTCTTCAGAATAAACCTTGGCAGGCCATATTATCCATGTAATTGCCATTTCCTGATGAAAACAGAGGTTTCTTCGAAGGCATTTAACAAGAGCCAATTTTTTAATGCTGCTTCTGGCACTCACCTTCATGGGCACTTTGCCATTTCAGTCTGAAGTAATGAAAGATGGAAAGAAAAATATTCTCTTCTTTTTGAAGTTCCAGGTCTCCTTAGGTTTAAGCCCATCAGGAGTCCAGACAAATGACTTAAAACATGTCAAAAATGAAAGTGAAAAGGTTTTATAACCTGTTTTTTTTCCTTTCGGACACCCTCAGGTTTTGTCCATTTGAGATGACTGGATTTTTGTTTTCTTCATTCTTAGTGTGAAATCGTTCCTTCAAAACATGTCTATAACGAAATATCTAGTTATCTCTGATGTTCTGTAACACTTCTTGAAAAAATTTCTGAAACAACAAAGTAGTTACTTTTGGAAGACCAAATCATTAAAATAAGGTATTTAGGTAAACATTTCTGGCATTGTTCATATGTATACCCTAACTATACTCTAACTGTATTTCGAAGATTCAAGAGAAAGATAACTCAATTTCTTAAATTTGGGTAAATATGACAGTATTTTGCAAAGTTTTTAGGTATCAGTGAATCAAATTAGTTTATTTAATGGTATCAACTTATGTATAATCTAATTTAAAAGTTCCATAATAAGTACATCATTTCCCTTTGGTTCCTGGGAAGGTACTGCTCATTGGATTTTTGAGACTCTAGACTCTATCATGCTGATCTTTAGTGAAAAACTTTTGTATTATAACTCCTGATTTTAAATAGTTATGTCAGTAGATAGATGAATGGGCAGATGGAGAGACAGATAAAAGATAACCTGAATAAGTAGCATGATTCATATTATATAGACATAGGTTTTGTAAAATATATGTTCAGAAAACCATATGCACTGTCATACATTTAAGTAGGGGAATTCATTTGAATCCTAGGCACAGTTGTGTGGTACATATTTTCTGTATTTTAACATTTTAAAACAGTAATTACTTCGAAAATGGAATATTCTTGATGATGTTTGTAATGGTGTTTGACAATGAATTTGGCAATTTGACAAAAATATATTTTACCTCAATAGCCTCTGAAAGCCAATTTTCCATTTAAATTTTGAATCTGTTACAATATAAATTCATTGGAAATCAATTAACTGAGAGAGTAGCATATTTTATTATGGATAAAGTAATAGTTTTGCAGCATACCTACACTTAGACTTCCATGTTGTAGAACATATTCTTTTCTTTTTTCAAGACAGAGTCTTGCTGTTGCCCAGGCTGGAATGCAGTGGTGTGATCTCAGCTCACTGCAACCTCCGCCTCCCAGGTTCAAGCAATTCTCCTGCCTCAGCCTCCCGAGTAGCTGGGATTACAGGCATCCACCACCACACCCAGCTAATTTTTGTATTTTTAGTAGAGATAGGGTTTCACCATGTTGGCCAGGCTCATCTTGAACTCCTGACCTCAGGATATCTGCCCGCTTCAGCCTCCCAAGTGCTGGGATTACAGGCTTGATCCACTGCACCTGTCGGTTGTAGCCTATATTCTGATTTCTGTTCATTCTGTGCATTTCTATCACATTTTGCTTAGGTATTGGCCAACAGTCATAATCTTCCTCTTATAACTTCCTTCTTTCTCTACATTCTTTATCATTTTAATAGGACCACCATCCAAAGAATGGCGTGAGTCAGGAAAATGGGACTCGTTTTCCATTCCTTGACTCTCACCTCTACATGAAATCAAACATTAAATACCGTAAAATTATACATATAGCAAGTCTCTCCTTCTCTCCTTTCTCTTCCAGAACCACTTATTGTTTCTTAGACCCTCATTATTTATCACCTGGGTAACTGTAACAGCCCTAAACTTCCCTTCTGGCTTCAGTCTTACCTCTTTCTAAGCCTCTGCTGCCAGAGAGATGTCTGTGAATCGAACCTGACTATGACACACCCCTTCTTCAGTACTCTTATGACCCTCTTTGACTTCACTGGAAAAGTTAAATACTGAGCTTGATTTACTGGCCCTTTAGTAACTTTCTGTTGCTTCTTCCCACATTTTCATCCCTTTCTGCAGTGTTTCAAATGGAACAGGCTATGGCTTTGTTTAACTATGCACTTTTGCATATATGTTTCCTTCTACCTAGAGCACCCTTGCCCATCAGCAACAAATATCCCCAACCCTTTCTCAGCTCTGACTTGAGTCCATCCAGACTTCACTGAGGCATCTTTTTGTTTTTTATTTGAATGATCCCTGAGCCTCCTTTCCCCCTTTTACTTAGTTAGTTGTTCTAATTATCTGCTTCTACAGTACTTTCTGTTTCCCTCTCTTCTAACTTTGTCATTCTCCATTATTGTTAAGGTTTCTCTCATTATGTTTTCCACATTAGACTATGTGTTCCTTAATTGCAACACTGTACATGATTCACCTATGTGTCACACATACTTAAAGTGCTCTGTCTCTCTCTCTCCTCATGAATCCATACTGATATGTCCAATTCCAAGCCAATACACAGAGCTCATGCTGCCCTTTCTTCCTTGGGCATTTTGTCAATATTTTTCAAGTACAGAGATTCCAGGTCTTTTAAGACAGGCATGGTTAACTTGCCAGCATACTTCACATATACATAAATTTTTAGCCTAGCTGATCCAATTTGTTGAAATTTATTGTCTAGATGACTCTAAACTTTACAGAAAAAAATAAACAATTTGGAAGCTTTGGTGCACGTGGCAGTTTGCCATTGCATATATCATCATCTGGTTGATTATGTGACATTTTGTTTGTCCAGATAACTGGTGCTATACAGACACACTCTTATTCTCCACTTACTTTCCACTGCACTGTAGCAGCAAGGTGGGGTTTACTGATTTTTTGTTTATATATTTTTTTTATCTGCCAACTCACATACATGGTAGGCTCTGCAGAATGAAAATAGTCTTTACTGCTTCTGCCTCCTTCCAATATTATAATTCTGGGCAGTGCTATGAATACAATAGCCCCATAAAAATGTTCTTGCTGAATGAATGTGTGAATTAAAATATCCGTTGAAGACCTTGAAGGTTCATAATTCTATTGGAAATATGTGATTTTAATTATAAATTATTTCCTCCACTCTATGATATTGTACTCTAAGATATATCATAACTCAATACTGTGTATACAGGGTGAGTTCTCTGAGGAGGCTTCACCGCTTTATAATTCTCAAATCATCTAAAGTTCAGGTTTGGGGTTTGAAAACCTCCACAGAAATTTACACTGGTTTTGTCGCCGTCTTCTAAATTTTCCCATCAGAAGTTTTTAGATGATTATCTATACTCCTTTTATTTTAGTTAAATAGGGTTAGTTGCCAAAGTTGATTATTTTTAAAATCTTTATGGTGCTTTCTAGCTTTATATATAGAAATCAGGAGAAAGATCACACAAACCAAGGAGGGGGAGGTGAAAAGGAGTATTTTATAATATTTCATAGAATATTGAAACACGGATATCTGTTTCTCTTTTGTGTAATCTTTTCATTAATGTAACATGATCTGAACATTGTGACATGCCCTTTAAGCTCAGCTTGATTGGCAGAAAGCCACGAGTTCTCTCCGCCTCTGACAGCACAATGCCAAAGCATGCTGTCGCATCACAGTAAATCTCATTATTATTTATGCTATGTGAGTGTGCATTGATTTTCATTCAAAGTGAGTTCCCATAAGACTTTTTTTTTTTATACTGGACAGTAATCTATCAGGTTTTATTTAAACTCTCCTCCTTGTCCACGGCCTTTAATCTTATAAAAGTCTAGATTGATAAAAACAATTTGGATTTTTAAAGCTAAAGGTAAGGAAATAGCACATAGCACCATTCAAAGACTTGATTACTTATAATGTATTTCTTTATTTCTATTTTTATGGTGCTCTGCAGTGTCTGGATGCTCAATTAATGTTCATTGGTTAAGAGGAGAAAAAAGGAGTAAGAAAGCAATTATTTTGAAGGAATTGGTTCTCAATGTATAAAGTAACTATTCAAATTAATCATTGATTATCTACAAGCTGAAAGAAATACTGAAGTGGACATGTATTTAGCAAAGCTTTGTTCAGGAGAGATTAACACCTCATGAATATAGAAGAGCTCATCATATATCCCCTTTTCTGAACAAAAAGGGGATGTGAGAATCATGACTTTCTCAGGTTTTGAGCCTGCTTTCCATGTGTAGAGATTATTCTTCCTGAAGCTTTGTTGAGGTTCATATTGCTGCTTATTGCTGCTTGTAATCTCCATTTTACTATATGATTTTTTTTTTTTTTTTGAGGTGGAGTCTCATTCTGTCGCCCATGCTGGAGTGCTGTGGTCTGATCTTGGCTCACTGCAACCTCCACCTCCCGGGTTCAAACAATTCTCCTGCCTCAGGCACCCAAGTAGCTGGGATTACAGGCATGAACCACCAAACCTGGCTAATTTTTGTATTTTTAGTAGAGATGGGGTTTCACCATGTTGATCAGGCTGGTCTCAAACTCCCGATCTTAAGCGTTTTGCCAGCCTCGGCCTCCCAGAGTGCTAGGATTACAGGCGTGAGCCATCGCACCCGGGCCTGTGAAAATATTTCTTAGAATCTATCTCCATTTACATGTGGGAACTAGGTTCCCTCATATTAATGGAAATCCACAAATAGCTTAAAGGAGGTATATGATATTCCTGTCATGGCTGTGAATGTGTGAGTCCTTTTAGGAATTTCAACCTCTATGAATTTAGGAGCTTGACTTGCCTGCATTAACTTTTTAGTGTTCCATTTATTTATTTTTGCATATGACAGTTATATGATAAGACTGATAAGACAGATTTAAAAAAGGAACTTTATGTTCTACATAACATAGACTAATGTGACATATCTCTGAGGGTATTTAGATAGACTGATATAAAGGAGTAGTATAAAGTTATCACTGTCTTTCAGCAAGTAACAAGTTTATCAGTGATTGTTCTTCATTGGATAGAAATAAGAATTAGTAAATTTTCCTAAAATTATATAATTATGTTTTCTTTCCTAGAGAACAAAATTTCTATGACTCAGATAAAGCATTGGGATTGTATTTGTTTTGTATTACTGTGTAATAAATTATCACAAATTTAATGGGTTAACCCCCCACCCCATGTCTTTACTATGTCAATTCCCATGGGTTAGAGGTACAGGTATAGCATGGCTAGATCCTGCTCAGAGTGTCTCACAAAACTGAAACTGAGATATCAGCCAGTGCTGAGTTCTCATCTGGTGACTGATGTCCTCTTCTAAGCTCAGTTAGGTTGTTGGAAGAATTCAGCTTCTTGCAGCTGTGGGACAAGGATCCCCATTTTCTTACTGGCCAACAGCCTGGGGTTGCTCTCCAAACCTAGAGGCCATTCTGAGGTCCTAGCCATATAGCTTCCTCCGCAGACAATTCACAACATGACTGCTTTGTTCCAGGCCAACAGAAGAGCATCTTTGCTGATTTCAATCTGTCTGACTTTTGAAAGATTCACCCAATTAGATCAGGCTCAACCAGGATAATCTCCCTTTTCATTACATCAAAGTCAACTGATTTGAGATATTAATTATATCTGCAAAATCTCTTCCAAACAGCAGAAAATAACATACTTCTGGGAATGAAATTACACTGTATTCATATGACCCATACACACTCAAGGGGAGGGGATTACACCCAGCCTGAACACAGAGCAGGATTCTTGGGGGTCATCTGAGGATTCAGCCTCTTATAGGGACCATGTAACTTTGGAAATAATTTAAAGAGAAAGAAAGAAGGAAGAAGTGAGAGAGGGAAGAATAGTAAAAATGTCCTATAGGAAAACATTGAATGTAAAGTTCTCATTTATTGGATAATATATATGAATTTAATTATTAAATATTTTATGTGATCTAATATATAAATATTACATATGAAAATTATATATCTACACATGAAATACATTGTTTTCAGCAAATCCCAATGACCTCTATAGGATAGATATTCTCATGCCGAATGACAAAATACTAGTGATTTTTGTTTACTTTTCTTGTGACAATAAAATGATTCAAACTTATTTTTGACAGAAAATGAGGCATTTCATAATTCGAAAGATCAAGCACAGTTATGATAGAATGAATCTTTTCAGATTCTAGCCAGATAGTTTATTTCAGCCTCACGTAGATGGTAGCAATGAAGAAATTATCTCCCCTAACACTGAGAAAACATTTTTTTTCCTTATCATATACTTAGTTTTGTAAACTCTTAGAGTTGATGCTTTCTTAAAATAGCTTGTAACAAAAATTATTTCAGTTAGTTAAATTTTTCACTTGATAATGTTAGTTGGATTTATTAACAGAACAATTACAATTTTTCTAAGCAGAGGAGCTGTAAAAATTATTTAAGGATGAAAGTTTTAATATAGTAAAGTGTATTAAAATCCTAGGAGGAAAAAGGGGACATGAAAACTTTCATATAACTTCTAAAAGAAATCCAAAATATAAATGGATTGGCATATAGCAAATATAGAGCTAATTTAATAAAAAACGGTTCAGGAAAAAATTGAATTTTTATTGACATTAGTTAGTGTGCTAGTTAGAATTATTATTCAACAATATAAAGAACAAGAGCATGATAATACACATTCTTAAAATTTTATTTTATATTTTCATAAAATGTATGACTCAACAAATTCTTAAAATTTAAATGCAAATTCAAAATATTATTTCAAATTTAAAAAAAAACTTGTTCAGACAGTAAATTTTCAGTTACATCATTCTGTGCTCCCTTCCTTGCATCTTTTTCAAATTCACATTAGAAGAGAGTAGTAACATTAAATTCATTACTTTTTCGTTGTTGTATGCCTTTTTAAGCTACATGTTGCCTGCAGCCATGATGTTTGCTTTTTCCTTTCAGCTGGGAGTGGGAAGGGGGTTAATTGTTCTCTTAGGGTTGTTGCCGAGATATTAGTGCGATAGACATATTTAATATATCTCCTCCTTTTCTTGTGTGTGTGAAGAATAAATGGGTAAGCAAAAGAGCAATGCATTTTTCCCTCTCCTTTCCCTTTTTTGCTCAGCTGGCAGCAGAAGTTAATTGGGTTTCATTTTTATTTATACCAGCAATCTTGGCTTCATTGTCTTCACTCCCCACCCCAAATAAATATAATATAGCATTTTTCATCCCACCCACATTATTTCTAGGTGTCAAACTCATGATCCAAATGAAAATACCTTTATTTGAGAACTACAGGATAGTAAATATAAAGTCACAGTACGCTGACTTTGCTTGACTTGATACATTTAACTTCAACTTTATTTTACAAGTCTTGGAACAATGAAGTTCATATAGACTGAAAAAAAGAGAAGAAATTGATAAAATTCTTGAATTGGCTTTTTATTTGGTGTAAATTTACATTTAAATAACAAAAAATCGTAGCAAAAATGCATTTAATTGTATGAGAGTAAACATGATTGATTGTATCATTTAAAGTTTTTGATCCATAAATATAACAGATTCAGATAATGCTTACATGCATAAAAGTTTTATAAAATTTTGAATACTACTGGATAAATGCAGAAATTTTTCTATCTATTACAGATGTTTTATGTAACCACAAGCCTTATGTCTGTTAATCGTTGTGTTGGCTGGAAGGTAATCTGTGTGAAGTATTTATTCCCTCAGGATTCATTTTCTTGGCTTTGACTAAATTCAAACACTGATGATTCAATGAGAGAATGAAAAATATTCCAGTTCAGTGTGATAGTGTTACATTGGGTGATAAAAGCTTATATATCAGATGACAGTGATTTACCAATGTAATATTAATTAAAAATAATTTTTAAGAAGAGAATAAATAATTTTTTTAAGTCTGAAGGGGAAAGCTAGAAAGAATGCAACACAAAGATAGATTTGAGGTAACTATGGCACTTACAAACATGGAGTCACAGTGGCTTCCAAATTAAATGCTAAGTCATTTCCTCAATATTTTGAGGATTTGATCATTGAAAATCATGTGAATAAGTTTGATCCAATATATAATTTGAATCTGTGTGTGGCTGAACAAGATAGAGAGTAATGAACTTTTGGTTCAGGAGGACAAGAAGTACCTTCAAGAAATGTATATAAATAAAAAAATATATATATATTTGATAAATATATATGAAGATATAAATACAGGCATATATCTATCTTGCTGAAAAGACAATTATATATATGTAAGTAAGTTTAATAAGGATATTGCTAAAATAAAGGTTCATGCAAGGTAATTATAGAGTCGTGAGACAGTATTGTATTTAAGAAACAAGCCAAATTTTCACAATTTTAGGGAAACATTACTTGACTAGTAAATGGGATCAGATGAGTTTCCAGATTTAGCAAATAGAAATACCGTATGCCTAGTTAAATTAGATTTTCAGATAAATAGTGGATATATGTATATATGTGTATAAGTGTGTGTGTTTATATGCATGCCCCAAATATTGCAACCCTAGCCCCCTAAGAGTTATTTTAAACCAGTTTCAGGGTTTAGGGGCCAGGACATGAAGTAGAGAGAAGCACATAAGAGGCACTTAATGAGTTTAAAAAGCAAAAGCATATGCATCTTTAAAGACACTAACAGGAGTGTGACTATTTATCTATCCAATAATCATTGAACAAATATTCTTGAATTAAGTGCAAGATCCCTCTGAACAAAATAAACATAGTACCATCTCTTCTGGAGATTACAGTCTGGTATGTATGGGGTAAAGACATTAAATACCTAACAACCCCCCAAAATATACAAAATTAGGAAATATTAGTAACAACTATGAAGGTAAACTGCAGTTTTATTAAAGAGGAAAATTCAAATTAGGTCAAGGCCATCAGGAAAGACTTAAAAGTGACATTTAAGCTGGGACCCAAAGGAGCAAGAGTGGAAAATCATGATTAAAAAAAAAAAAAAGCCAAGAGAATATGGTGTCATGAAAACCAGGTGAGTATAGTATATTAAGAAGAGTGTTTGCATTAAATGCTGCTTTAAAAATGTTAAGTAGGCTAAGAATTGAAAAGTTTCCGTTAGGTTTGGCAGTAAAGAAATCATTGATAACTTAAGCAAGAGTAGTGTTGGAGCTAATACCAGACTGGAGTGAGTTGATTTCTCTTAATTTTTTCTAATTAATTTATTAAGGAATTAATTTTATTTACTAAATTCATATACTGTGTAATTTTTTAAATGTGAATGAGAGCTTTTAAGGAAGCAGAATATATTGACAGCAATTAGAATGGTAAAAATGTTTGCTGCTGATTTTGACCATTAACCCCTACTCCTCATTTCTGGTTGTGAATTTCCTGATAATAAAGCATTAATGTTAATAGCAACAGAAGGTCATAATATAGTCATTCAGCACTGCTGGAATACAAAGATAGTGAAAACATGACACATATGGTAATACTAAAAAATAATCCACTTATGTACTTAGCATATAGTTCTTTTATATAGGAATTTATAAACTAAAAAGCTACTATTATAATTGTTTATTCAATTTACTAATCAAATATTTATGAGGGACATACTATGCTTCAGACACTGTACATATGGATACTGTAGATGTGGATACTTTGAAAAAGAGAATTAAGAAGCTGGCCTTACCTTATAATTGTTATATAACATTCTTTACAAATATCAAGAGATAGAGAACCATTTTTGGAGGATATAGAAGTAATAAATCAGGCATAGGTGAGGTATAATTATAGTGTTGGTGCTAGGAGGAAAGTCACATTTTGGTCTCCTGTTAGCATCAAGGAATAGCAGTAGTATGAGACTCTCCTACAGAAGAGGAAAACTAAACAAGCAAAGAATTTTATGATAAAATTTAGGATAAGATTTTCAAATGGATTATTTTTCCCAGGAGTATTTTGTTTTTGACAGGCACAGATTGTTATTCCCTCTTTGCTCAGCAAATCTTCATGGCAACAGGGGGAGGACTTTTAAATGAGGATGTTAAGTGATACAGTATATTTGGCTATGTCTTTGGCATAAATAAAGCTATTGGAGGAAAGTTATATTCACCTTTCTGAAATTCAGTGAGATGTCTGTATTTCCAAACCTGATTGCTGCCATACCATTAGGTGACTGATACCTATACCTTATGTGTGGGTCTCTGATTTTATACTTCTCTTTGTGGATCGGCCAAATGGCAAGCGTAGCAATTTTTTAATGTGAATTTTAACAAGAACATCCTTGTTGCTAAAGAAATACAATGCATATTGATGAAAGTTACATATTCATTTAATGTTTAGTAATTACATGAGTCTCTTGAGCATATGATCATTCATATTGATTCTAGCAGCTGACATCTAAATTACATTACAGATCTGTGGCCCCTAACGCTATCAACTCCAAGTAGTTTCATTTTAATGCTTAGATTTATATATTTGCAACTGGAGACTGCCACTCAAAAACCACCCCCTATTTCATGATCCATGGTTCAGAGTATGAGATACAATTGCTCTTTCAGAAGTCTCTAAGTAGGGAGGTTGTGTGGAAGTCACCTACATACTGGGTTGGACAAAAAGTCAGGAATTGGATGTTTAATATTTTTCAAATAAATATATGGAACACCTGCTAGGTTTTCACATCCTTTTATAGAAGCCAGAGACCTCAAAAGTAGCAAAAATAAATATGATCATTGTGGTGATGGAGATCATAATGGAGAAGTGAGATATTAATTCATCAATCACACATTAACAACAGGATAAGTACAGAGGTACATGGATCAATGAAAGTATATAATTGGGAGGTATAGCTTGGTCAGAAAATTTTACCCCAGGATTATTATTTGACTGAACACTGAGGGATAAGAAAGCCTTAATTGAATATAGCAGGGAGGGAAGGACCTTCCAGCCAGAGAAAAATATGTGCAAAGACATTTTGGCAAATGATTGGTCATTTTTAACATATCATCTGTTGCCATCTCAAACAAGATGGGAACTAGGGATACACACAAGAAGTCAGCACCTAGTATATATTATCCCAGGAACAAGAGGTCTTAGGAGAATGCTATATTCCTATTCATTCCCTTCTGCTAAAATCATCAGAATTAACTCTTAGGCTGGGAAATAAAACCAAATCTCTGGTTTTTATAACTAGGTCAAAGCAATGCTGGGCATTTGGAATGGTGAATAAAAAGCTTTTTCTTTGTGTATGCTTGTTTGTGTCCACTTGATAGTGTATTTATGTGTTTAGATTTAAAATAGATCTTCCAGTCTCCTGTGATATTAAGTAATTTGTAGCAAATATGAAATATAGTAGGTGAAAGTGATTTAATGAATACATATTCTTATATACTCAAAAATATCGATCCATTTATAAAAGGAGAAAAAGATTTTACTGCAATTCTCATTGCCTGGGGACTTTGCATTATGATGACTAAATTCTGTTTTGATAAGCAAGTTTCTTGATCTTTGAAATGCTTCAAAAGTGATTTATTATCCAAAATTAAAACTATTTTCTTCATCCTTAAGTTACTGTGATAGTTGAAATAGGCTTTTTACTTCATTCACCATGGAAATTTCCTTCACCTCTGGCAACACTGATGAAAAATTCCGTTTTTTTTTTTTTTTGCGGGTTGATAAGAATACATTTTTCATTCCTGAATTAAATGTTCTATAAAAATTAAAGCCTATTTTTGAAGTTATAAAACTGTCACTTTATAATAAAAGATTGTTTTCATTGACAAAACCAGAGGGTTTGTGCAGGTTTCTATTTTGCTCCTGAGAGTGTTTTGTGTTATCAATTTGGCCATGCACACAATTTACACTACTGTTTATAAGGTATAGGAGTAAAGAATACATAATTTCAGGGATGAATGATCAGGATATGGGGTGTGTGTGTGATATAGTTGTCCATTGGCTCTTTCTAGCTTCTAGGGAGGCTCAGTAAGGGGCAGAGGAATGCTGCAGACAGGGCTAGCATGAATAATATAATTAGATTTTTTATTTTTCCCCCCATTCTGAATTTAACTAACACAAGTGGGAGAAGGTGACCAAAAATTGGACTGTTTGGAATCATAGTATATCTTGTCAATCGCAAGTGGAAGAAATTGATTTAAAAATCTTATTTTCTTCATTAAATAATATTGAAAAATGTTATAATTTAGGTCTTTCTGACATGCTTGTTTAGCAGTTTTTAAAGTATTATGTGTGCATCAGAATTACAATATAAATGTGACATAGTCACCTATTTATTGATTGCTATGAAAAGACATTATAAAAACTTTACCCTACCATTTATAATACATACGTATATACTTTTCAGAAATGCAATAATGTTTAGAAGACAAAATAAGAAGTGGTTTTAGTTCTACCATTTACCAATTGTTTAAAATCATAACTTCTTTGGGTCTCATTCTTTTCATTTTTAACATTAAGTAGTTAGATTGTAATCTGTAAACTCTGACACTTCATGATTTTATGATTCTACAAAGTCTCTATTCTTTCCTTTCTCTAAATCAGGGGAGAAAACACTATTTTAAAACATTTTTGACATCATAAAAAGGAATGGAATCCACAGGAATCATTGTGTGGTCCCTGTAGATTTACGTTTGAGTGGTAAAAAAATGGCATATACATTCAAGGATAAAAGTTCTAGTACATATGGTGAACTTTTAAAACATCTTTTGAGACTTTAAAACAGTAAACATGGCTATCTTTGGGAAATCTGAATATCCCCATTCTATATATTACGTGTAAATTAAGAAACATACATGAAACTCATCTTTTTGATGCACACAAACCTAGGTTACCAGGATAAATTCCATGATACTGATATGTGCCAGCATGAGCCATTGGCATCCTGTGAAGTTGTGCAGTCAACCTAGAGTGAGATATGAATACTATAGACTCACTTTTGCCAATGTGAAATTCCTTATTTAACTAAAATGGAATGGCAATCTCTGGATTAATGATGAACACTGTTGAAGGCAATTAGCTGGTTGACTAGCTCCAGGTTCACACATTATTAATTCTAGACGTTCTCTCACAGGCTTAAATCTTATGAGAACATGGCCTGTCTTTGCCCTCTATTTTCTTATTGTCTTACCATCTAGGCTTCCTTAATAATAAGCAAGGATGCAAACAAACAAACACACAAACAAACAGACAAAACAAAGGGATGATTGCTGTAGCCAGGATGTTTTACTCTTTGAAGAATAGAGTTAGGGAAAAATTTATCTTTCTCATATATTATGGAAGGAATAAATGGCCTATAATTTTCTGAATAAGCCTCCTGATAGAAAAAAATTTAATTTGTACTTCAGATATTATTCATTAGGGCCACACAGAGCTGAAATTCTTACCAATTGAAACTCAAAGTTGATCCTGTAATTATGTGCAACTTATGAAAAAGGTTTTATGCCAATATTTCTAAAGCAGCTCTCATTAGCAATGGAGACTTTTTGAGGCTATAGTAAAGAACTACCCTATTCTTATTATGTTAATTTTCATAATAATCATGTCACAGGATGTCACGGAAGCAAGCAGACAGTATTAGGTATTCAATAAATATACTTTTTTGTCATCTAATTTACAAATAGTTATTGATCTTTGGGTTGTCATGATATGTGTTGATTCAACATTCTGTCTTAAGATTTAAGTGCACCAGAAGAAATATACACTTTATTGGGCATTTATTATGTTCTAAGACCTAAGGGCTTTACATATATTATCTTGTTCAGTCATGACAAAAATCCTTGTAATCTCATTTTATAAATTAATATATGGAAGCTTAATTAAATTATAAAAATTATCTAGACTCAACAAAATAACCAGTATTTTAAACTTGAATTTGAATTAGTTCTTTATGATTCTGGAGCTTATGTTTTAATGGGTCTGTTTAAACTACCTCTGAATGTACTTGATGTGTTCTGATGACAATAGATTGTCACGGTAAGAAATCGAACCGTTTCCTTCTTTTTCCTTTGGAAACTGGTACTCAAACATACGTTGTCTGCCTAGCCTTACCCTGGCTACCCTCTAGAGACATAGCTTACTATACTAACAAATTCTCTCCATGTCTGCTTCAAATTAAATTGTCTGCCCTTTTGTTTTGGAAGAAAGTTTCATGTCTTTTTTTTTTCTTCTAAGTCTCTAATATAAAATGCCTTGCTCAATTAATATTTGTTGAATGAATGAATACATTTAACCTCAGTTTTAAGGGTTAAATAACATTTGAACTTGCAAAGATGTTGAGAAGCTTTGGTGGGTGATGACAGAAAGA
This sequence comes from Pongo pygmaeus, assembly GCF_028885625.2. Lineage (NCBI taxonomy): Eukaryota > Metazoa > Chordata > Mammalia > Primates > Hominidae > Pongo > Pongo pygmaeus. Next base: position 112,594,688 of record NC_072384.2, on the reverse strand, counting down.
TATTGGAGACACATTTTGGGTTTTGGCTCTGATCAATTCCACAGAAGACCCTTTTATTGCTAGATAAATTGTGATATAGGGCTTGTACATTTTAGGCTACTGCAAAATAGAGCAAGTATCCATTGCCTTTTTCACTGTCAAAACAACAGTCAATGAAAATTACATTCTATCATCCAAGCTAATAATAAAATTATCTTTTAATTCTCCTCAAGCCATTGGTTGCTAATTGTCTGATGCTACCTTTCTCTTTATTGTGTGCTCAAGGCATTACAGACCAGATGCTTTGATCTGCAATCTTAACACATACATGTGAAGGATATTGCAAGGAATGTTTAAAAATGAAGTGGGGAAATTTGTGCATGATTTATTTTTTAAACTATAGAATGGATATAAGATTATATTAGAGTGTACTCTTACTTTCTTGCATTCTGATAGGTTTCCTTGTGTGAAAAACTGAAGGCCAGGAATTACTGGTTGAGAGCTGAGAATTTTATAAACGCTGTGGGCCATATCTGAGTGAACCCAGGGGAACATGTGTATATAATCTGCTATGTTGTAGTGAGGAGAAAGCGAGAACCATTATAGCAGATACAGCTTCACAGGAAAAATAGCAATCAATAGAAGTTTGACACCCATATTTGAGCTCATATTAACCTATTTTTTTTCTTTTTTTGTGTATATTCAATTACTTAATTCTGGATGAAGATATTAATTCTCCTGATGGCATAGACCCTTCATAAGTCTGTAATTCATAATGTTAAAAACAGGTTACATTAATTGATTTTTGACACTTTTTGAATGAACTACAAGATCAAAAATCAACCCACTCTTACATGAGAGTGACAATCTTGCATAAAGATGTAAAATCATTCTAAAGAAAATTATCACATTATTAGTAAAAATAGTTAAAATGTTGCCATGATATGCATAACATTAATATTTTAAATAGATTTACTGTGTGTATATTTGATACATATTGCATTTTTTACATCTTTCACACACATTTGTATGCATAAATAGGAAATAAATACTAATGGTGTCATTGGATCTTATGATAAGGATGTTGAAAGATTCACATCAATAAAAGGAGAGGGAAAGATATTAAATGTAAGGATTATCATAAAATAATATTCTCGTTGCTATATCTATCGAAGATCCATATATGATACAACTATAACATTCTTCCACAAATTATGTGGAAACTTACAACACAAGTATTTTGCCCATAACACCAGAGCAAATCTTTTTTTATTAACTGAGTTGAACTTTAAAATTATGTTATGACCAAAAATCAATAAAGAGAAACTGATTTAAGTTCATCCAAGTGTGAAGGGGTTTATTACCAGTGCTACATCACTCTAATGATGTTCTCTTAAAAATTTGTTTTTGTGATATATTGCATCTATTATTGCTAAAAGGATAAAACTGCAAAGCAACCTTGGACGTTAATAAATCAATTTAAGAAAAGTAGGCATATAGCTGAAGGAAAAGCAAAAATTCAGTATAGAGGTTTTAAACGTTAGATAATTATAATATATACAAGCTATACTTGCATCAAATTGCTAATAGGGATTTCCTTCACAAGATTTTTTTTAGCAAAGTATTGTCCTTGTTAGTGACTTCACAGCTTGATAATAAGTAATATTTCTAAAGCTTGTTTTCCTTCTTAACCTTCAAGGTGGAAAATTACTATAAAAACACAAAAGCTAATGTTTTGTGAATTGAATTTCTGAAATTATTATTCTTTATGTTATTATTTCTATTTCATGCTATATAAAATATACCAGACTTATGTTGAAATATTAAGAAATCATAACTCATTTTATACAACGCATTCTCTAAAATTTGCACAATACATACAGCAAGAATTTTTATGATGAAAAATGGCAATTTGAGCCTTAGACAAAATGATTCTCTTAGACTTTTCAGCTTTTATCACTTTTCTCTAAATTTTTCAATGTACATAATTATATAGTGACTGTTTTCCACGAATATTTAAGCTGTGACAAATATATGTGATTTAATAGAATTTCTATGAAAAATTTGACCATTTATTTCAAGTACTACATATGGAAAGAAGATTGTTCAAATCCTAAGCATACACTGCTGTGAATTTTCACAAAGGAGGCACTGTATATACAGTAATCACCTCCCAAATCAGGTGACAGGATATACAAGCACCTGTAAAGTCTCTCTTGCTTGCTCCTCTTCCCCTCAAAGTTATCACAACCTGATTCCTTAACATTATAGGTTAACTTTGCCTGTTTTGGACTTTATATACAGGGATTCATAAAGTATGCATTTTTTTGTTTCTGGCTTCATGTAATTAAATTTATGTTCATGAGATTAAGTACCAGTATTTTAATCATTTTCCTTGATGTGTCATATCATTTGTATGAATATACTATAATCTATTTACACTTCTGCCATTAGTAAACATAGAGTTGTGTCTATTTAGGGGCTATTACAAACAGTAGAGCAATGAACATTGTGTACATGTATTTTGGTGCCCACATATAGAATATTTCTGTTGGGGATTATATATAGGAGTGAAATTATTAAGTCATAAGTTTTACATATGATCAGCTTTAGTTGATATTGCCAAAGGGTTTTCCAAAAAGATTGTACAAATTTACACTTCCATTAGCAATGTATGGAAATTCCAGTTCTTGCTCTATGTTCCGGCCAATGCTTGATTTTACCAGGTATGTGATGGTATCTTATTGTGGTTTTAAATATCTTTGTAAATGTATTTTCCTAATTATTAATGAAATCTAGCACTCTTTATGTAATTATGGACTTCGGAAATATAAATTTTTCAATCTCCTCATGATGTCCATGAAGTATAAAAACTATTCAAGATAATTTAGTGTATGTCCCAAAATATATTCTAAAACTGTGCTATCCAATACAGTAGCCATTAGTTATATATGGTTCTTTAAATTTAATTCATTTTAAGTTAATTAAAAGTAAAAATTCAATTTCTCAATTGCACTAGACATATCTCAAGCGCACGAGAGCCACAGGTGCCTGTTGGTCACTCTATTGGGCAGTGCAGATAAAGAACATCTCCATTATCACAGGAAGATGTATTGAATCATTCTATCAAGTAGCTTTAAAAAATTATTGCCATACGTATAAAAATTCTGTGTTAATTTGAATATTTAATTTTATTGCCTTACTATCTTTTGAAACTAGATAAAATGCAGCATGCAACCAATTGTAAGGATCAAGAATTAAAGGTCAGCGTGAGGTGTTCTTGGATTCTGAACACCTCAACTGTAGTCCTAGCACTGTCCTTGCATGGCTTGGTGATTTAAGGAAAATCCTCAGTGTCAATCAACTTTGTATAACAAAGGGATTAACCTGCAAACACCAAAGAAATCTGAATTCTCTGAATTTTGATGAGCCACTCCCATTGCCTTTTGGCCTGAAAACCTTATTTGAAATTCTAAAGAATACAGCTACAACCTAAAATAGAAAGCAATTAAATAGCCTATAGACCTTGCTAAGAGTGGTTATGGAGTTACTATATCAGGCAAGTTGGGGCCTGGTGATTATGCCCTTCACCCTGCTTTTAAAGAGCCCTTGCCATTAGATCAGCAAAATTATTTTGACTTAAGAAATTGAATGAGTGCATTTATATTTGTATTTTTTCACAAAATTGCATTAGCACTGTACTAATATCAATCACATAGGGAAATGTAAATATTTTCTAATATGTAGATCCTATGTCAGCCCTTTGGGATGATGTGAGAGGGCTTAGCCACTCATTCCAATATCTTTTAGCTGCCCCTATAAATGCATAAGATCTACATTAAAAACTGTGCTTTCATTACAAGCATAAAATTAAGACAACTTCCTGTTAAACTTCTACTCATTTCTAAGACAATAGTTTACCACTAAACCCTCATATATAGAAACTGAAACTTCTCATTGTGGTTTTGATTTTTCATTTCTCTGATGATCAGTGATGTTGAGCTTTTTTTCATACCTTTGGTGGCTGTGTAAATGTCTTCTTTTGAGAAGTGTCTGTTCATATCCCTTTCCCACTTTCTGATGGGGTTGTTTGTTTTTTTCTTGTAAATTTGTTTAAGTTCCTTGTAAATTCTGGATATTAGACCTTTGTCAAAAGGGTAGATTGCAAAAATTTTCTCCTATTCGTAGGTTGCCTGTTCACTTGAGTGATAGTTTCTTTTCTGTGCAGAAGCTCTTTAGTTTAATTAGATCCCATTTGTCAATTTTGGCTTTTGTTGCAATTGCTTTTGGCATTTTTGTCATGAAGTCTTTGCCCATGCCTATGTCCTGAATGGTATTGCCTAAGTTTTTTCTAGGATTTTTATAGATTTTGGCTTTTACATTTAAGTATTTAAACCATCTTGAGTTAATTTTTGTATAAGGTATAAGGAAAGGGTCCAGTTTCAGTTTTCTGTAGATGGCTAGCCAGTTTTCCCAGCACCATTTATTGAATAGGAGATCCTTTCCCCATTGTTTGTTTTTGTCAGGTTTGTTGAAGATCAGATGGTTGTAGATGTGTGGTGTTATGTCTGAGGTCTCTGTTCTGCTCCATTGGTCTATATGTCTGTTTTGTTACTAGTACCATTCTGTTTTGGTTACTGTAGCCTTGTAGTATAGTTTGAAGTCAGGTAGCCTGACGCCTCCAGCTTTGTTCTTTTTGCATGGGATTGTCTTGGCTATAGGGGTCTTTCTTTGATTCCATATGAAATTTAAAGTCCTTTTTTTTTTAATTCTGTGAAGAATGTCAGTGATAGTTTTATGAAAATAGCATTGAATCTATAAATTACTTTGGACAGTATGGCCATTTTCATGATTTTGATTCTTCCTGTCTATGAGGATGGAATGTTTTTCCATTTGTCTGTGTCCTTTCTTATTTCCTTGAGCAGTGGTTTGTAGTTCTCCTTGAAGAGGTCCTTCACATGCCCTGTTAGCCGTATTCCTAGGTGTTTTATTCTTTTTGTAGCAATTGTAAATGGGAGTTCATTCATGATTTGACTCTTTGCTTGTCTATCTCATGCCAGTTAGAATGATGATTATTAAAAAGTCAGAAAACAATAGATGCTGGTGAGGCTGTGGGGAAATAGGAATACTTTTACACTGTTGGTGGGAATGTAAACTAGTTCAACCATTGAGGAAGACAGTATGGTGATTCCTCAAGGTTCTAGAATCAGAAATACCATTTGATCCAGCAATCCCATTACTGGGTATATACCCAAAGGAATACAAATCATTCAAAGATAAAGACACATGAACATGTATGTTTATTGCAGCACTATTTACAGTAGTAAAGATATGGAACCAACCCAAATGCCCATCAATGACAGACTGGGTAAAGAAAATGTGGTACATATACAACATGGAATACTATGTTGCCATAAAAAGAAATGAGATCATGTCCTTTGCGAGGACATGGATGAAGCTATAAGCCATCATCAGCAAACTAACACAGGAACGGAAACCCAAACACCGCATGTTCTCACTCATAAGTGAGAACACACAGACACAGAGAGGGGGAACAATACACACCAGGCCCTGTTGGGGTATGAGTGGGGAGGGGAAGGAACTTAGAGGACGGGTCAATAGGTGCAGCAAACCACCATGGCACACATATACCTATGTAACAAACCTGCACATTCTACACATGTATCCAGTTTTGTTTTTTTTTTATTGTGCACATGTACCCTAAAACTTAAAGTATAATAATAATTAAAAATAATAATAAAAAAAGAAAGAAATGGAAACTTCTGCTGTTTAGACTTTGGGTCTCTCTCACAAGTAGGTTTTGTTACTTCATTCACTAAGTGAATTGTAACTATTTTATTATAAAGTGTAGACTACATGTCTAACTCAGAGCTAAGCACTAAGGACACAGCAATCAGAAAAATAGTCTTACAGTCTTTCAGAGAAGGCTGATATTAATTGCAACCTTGAAAGCTGAGTCTTTTGCAGCACAGGTGCTATGTAGGATGTTATCAGAAGCCTGAGTATGTATGTGTGTGGTGTGTGTTCACACATATGTGTGTGTTCTCTCCAGAAAGTGTTTTCAGTAGATGTGTTTAAATGGAAACTGGAGGGATGAGTGGAAGTCAGGTAAAGACTGAGAAGCAGAGACACTCATGGAAGCTACAGTAGTGCAAGCATTAGATGATGGTAGCCTGGAGTGATACAGTGGAATAAGTAAGTGAATGGATGCAGAGATGTTTACTGTGTAGAGTTTATAGCACTAGTGAGTAATTAATGTGGGGACTAAGAGAAAAACCAAGGATGACCATCAGCTTACTGGGTTGGAAAACAGAATGGATAGAGATGCCAGTTATGTATACAAGGAGTGCATAAGGAAAAACAAACACAAATGCAAAGGCAGAGGAGATATAATGGACTTTGGTTTGAGCATGAGAGAGAGAGAGATGCCAAGTGAGAATGTTCTACAGACTGGGAAATATAAATTGTAAATTCAGCAATATTGTCTAGGTTGGAGGTATAGAACAAAGAGCCTTCAATACATTAAAAATAAATGAAACCATAACATCCCTCAGAGAGTATTTCTAGAATAAACAGAAGAGAAAACTTAGAGCAGAAATTGAGGAGTAGGTGGTGAAGGGAAAACTTTTAATCAAAATATCCATTATCTGACTCTCAATTCTCTTGTTTCATGAAAAAGCAGGCATCAAAATGACACCAAAATTTCACTAATCAGTAATAATTAATAATTCTGCTTTCAAATCCCACCTGTTGTCTGTCCCTATCCATTCAATCCACTTTTGGATCATCTGTTTCTCTGATTGATGGATATCATAAACTAGATAGTGTAAATAAACTATTAAGTGGCTATAAAATGAAACTGAGAATCTTATAGGAGACAGAGGATTTCTTGAAGCCAGTAAACATGATATTAGGAAATTTCAAGAATCATAGGCAAAGCCTCTGACGAGTGAGACTCTTTAATTACCCTCATTTTTTTCTGTTATTTACTGTTTTAGTTTCATTACTTTTAAATGTATTTTTCAAAGAGCTCCTTTATTATTTCTAAATTAACATAATATCAGATCATATGGGAAATTGTTCATTGTACTTACAAGGTAAATTCTAAATTCTTTTTTTTTTTTTTTTGCACTAGCATTGCTGCTCTTTCTCTTTTCTTGGTTCTTAACTTCCTACTTTCATTTCTTTTATCTCTCATCACTTTCTGCGTGTCTGTGCACAACATGATGTTATGATAGGTTATTTGATGAGATTAGGCCTCAAGCTCCCAAGAGTGTCCAGTATGTCCTTTTAGCCAGAGGCTAAATGACCTTTCTGAGCAAGTTATCTTTTCCATGCTGACTTTCCTACCTATTCTATCTCCATATCCACAATCTGATTCAGCTGAAAAATAATGCAGGTCAGTCAAGCAAGTGACAAGGAAATAGGCTGACTGGTTTGAATGAGGGAAGGGTGTCTTTTCTCTACTCTGGACTATTGGATGGGAAACAACATACATATTGCCCCATGAAACTCTTTTACCACATTTTAGTTTCTCTAAAAGAGAACACTGTGCAATTAGTAGGGCAAACTTTATTATTATTCTTAAAAATCGTATATATTGAAAACCAGCCTATTGGATTAGTGCCTCACCCTCATGGCCTCATTTAATCTTAATTCCCTCCTTATGGACCCTGTCTCCAAATGTAGTCACTCTAAGGGTTGGGGCTTCACCATATGAATTTTGGGGGAACACTATTCAGTTCATAACACTGCTAATAAGCAAGAAGCTCAGAATTTTGGCCCAAGTAGTCACATTACTAGTAGATACTCTCTCAACCTCTAGTCTCTGGTGCATCACTGAAAGTAGATGAGCAAAATGTACCCACTGTGGAATGTCAGGAGTATATCATGAGATCAGGATCTTTACTGCAGTAGTAGAACAAACAAAAGTAATGTTAAAATTGAGGGGAATATGTTTTTAGATTAGCCATTTTGATAATAACCTTGTAACTTAATTTCTTTGCCTGTCAAAAAAGAGCATATATACACTGAGATGAAAAAAGTAATATGCATTTAAAAATGGCTGTTATTAATGTCTTACTATTCAGTTCTATATTGCTATTAAGTAAGGAGAATGTTTCATATGCAGCAAATTCAGTTATGGAGAGTTCATCTAAGTTGGACATTTCAAGTGTCTGACATTAATTTTATTTCCATAAGAAAGGATTATGAGTCTGCATGTGAAGAAATTACGAGGTCAGAAAGTCTCTAATATAGCACAGATGCTATCAAAGTTGAGAAAATGGAAAGGAAGGTCTACATCTTTTCTTGTATGTTCTGAGATACAAGCTGATTTAAGTTTTATCCAATAAAATACATAGGAGATAAATCGGGAGAGCATTTTTCTCAGTTTAAAAGATTTTATGAAATTCTGAATAGTTTCCTCAAAGTATAAAAGAATTAAAAAAGAAGAAAGGTCCTTAAGCTATATGTTTAATTGCTTATACAGAGTTATTTTTCATTTAGTTGAAGTTGAAAGTATGGAATAAAGGGGTTAGATACATTCTTTGCCTTGGATGATCTGGTGTCTATTTAAGGCTGGAAGTGTTACAGGATTGTTTAAATGGACATAATTGTTATTGGCATACTTTGGCAGTTTCTCCTTCCCTGACTAATTCAGCAAGCACTAAAGCTTGTCTTCTTAATGTTTTGAATTCCCACTGCCTCCAACCACCTATTAACATCCTCAAGACCTTCACTTTAAATCCGTCATTATTATGTTGCATTTCAAGACTAGTGAAGTTTCTTCCCTATCATCATAATTCTTTTCCTCTGGCTCTAAATTCTCAGTTGTGTCCTATTCCAATATAATCTCTTGCCTTAGCCCTTTTCATATATTTCAAGCTTTGTATCTCTTTTATCAAGCACTCTTTTCTTTCATTGAATCTTTCTTCAAGATAGATAAGTATATTAATAATATGGTATAGTATTATATACTAAGAAGAACAAATAATGAGAGAAGAAGGGTATGGGTTGAAATTTTATGGGCATGTGGAAAGCTTCATTGGGGAAGTAACTTGTTAGTAAAAACCTAAAGCAATAAAAGGCATTAACCTTGCAGGCGTAAGAGGGGAGCACAGTCCAGGGCAAACAAGACCCTACGGCAGAAATACTCCTGGCACAAACAAGCGACTAATCCTCAATTAGTTCATTTATCTCTTTCAAGCTTTATAGATATTCCTTAAATAAAGTGATATAACTCCAAAGGTAAATAGATTATATAGAAATACAAAAGCAGATTTTTAAAGTCTTTGTTCAGTAGCTGTTTTTTATGTATTACAATAACACACATTAACCTCTGAGAGTTAGATTTAAAAAAGTATATGGCTTTAATTAGCACAGTTTATTTTACTTTTTTTCTAATTATTGAATTTAATACAAATTAAAAAATTGCACAAGCTCATATACTTTTTAGAAAAGAATGGCAGTATGAAAGAAAGGAACTCATACTTAATTATCTAATAAAAAATTAGGTCCTAGTCTATAAACTCTTTAAGTAAATGACCTACTATAAAACAGGTAAAATTCTATACTTTTTAAGAGGAGGACATTAGATGTAGAGAGTTCAAATATCTTGCCCAGAATTAGAAAAGTAATATATTGTAAGCCTAACACTGTTGTATTATATAGATTACACAGTTCATAATTATGTCATTTGTTTATGACATTATACATAAGCAATGCTATTCCAAATAAACCCTAACAAATTTTCACTGCTTATACTTGTTCTTGATATATTGTATTTAGTGTAAGATTGAATAATATTAACTAACTTAGATCAGATTCCACTGCAGTTGAAATAAAGCTTCACTGTTCTTTGAGTTCACTGTTAATATGTTGTATAGCACATGGCGACAGACAAATTAATTCTCCTCTCATATATTATCATATAAAAACAGATGCTATTGCTTGCAAATACATAAGATTATTTACTGGAAAACAAACAGATAATTCCATTATTTGAAAAGCCTTTTTAATATAAATTGTGATCAACTATCATTGCTTATATTGACTCCACTTTCGTATCTCTTTAATGTGACTGAACTGGCTATATTTCTTATTCTACCTGTTACCATAGGATTTTTTTAATGAAGCTCTTTTATCCGTAATAAAAAGTTTTCTTTGTACCATCACTGATCATTTATGATTACTTTGAACAAAAACAAAATGAAAGAATTTGAGGAGATGGCTTTTCTGGAATATGTTTATACACAATTTCAACTTATGAATTCATGTACTATAAGCATTTACAAATGTCACTCTACTTAATTGTGCTTACAAAAAACTCATCAAAAGTTTTTTTTTTTTTTTAAACTTTTCAGAAAACAACATGGTTAATTGCAATCCATAAAATTGATGATCATGCTACTTATGGTTCCTTAAAATTATTAATAAAAGAAACATTTAAGAATAGAACAGACTAGGCCGGGCGTGGTGGCTCACGCCTGTAATCCCAGCACTTTGGGAGGCCAAGGTGGGCGGATCACGAGGTCAGGAGATGGACACCATCCTGGCTAACACAGTGAAACCCTGTCTCTACTAAAAATACAAAAAAAATTAGCCGGGCGTGGTGGCGGGCGCCTGTAGTCCCAGCTACTCGAGAGGCTGAGGCAAGAGAATGACGTGAACCCAGGAGGCGGAGCTTGCAGTGAGCGGAGATAGCGCCACCGCAGTTGACCTGGGCGAAACAGAGAGACTCCGTCTCAAAAAAAAAGAAAGAACAGAACAGACTGAGACAGTTCATAGTGCTTGTGAACCAAAAATATCATTAGATCTAAGCTATCCCTAGTTTTTTATCTTTAAAAAATTCAATTTATAATAATAATAATGCGATTTTAAATAAAAGGCTCACTGTGAAATACATGCATTACATCATTTAATCCCATGTAATAGTAACCAATCCCATGCAATAGTAACCAACACTAAACATTTTACAAATATAAGTACATAATTTGCTTAAGGTCAGAGAGCTAGAAGGGTAATCCTAGGATTTGAACCCAGATAACCTGATTCTAGTGATATCACTTTTTCAAACATGATTTGACTGCCTCTAAGTAGCACCCTCCCCAGCTTGTGTCAGATCCTGTGCTAGGGGCTGAGGTTACAGTGGTATACAGGATAGCTGTGAGATAACTGTTCATGGCTATGCCTGAGGGTCTGTAACCATGAAACAGGTCTGTAGAACCAGGGCCATATAAAAACTGGGGGAACTTGCAAATCTTTATTAGTTCCCTGCTAATACCAACACAAATTATGAGAAATCAGAACCACTAATTATAAAGATATAAATAAAAATATCATAGGTATTATAAGGACTCACAAGAGGAAATCCTCTCCCCTATGTTAGGATACTTGAAGAAACCAAAATAGCTTTACTTTTTGGATGTTAAGATTACTACTCAGAAAGCTCTTTAACAAAGACATCTGACATCAGATTGAAATGGTACTTTACCAACTCGGTTTTCAGAAACTTCTAACCACATATTTTGCTTTTAAAACATGATTCTTTATGCCCCGTGAGTAAATTTTAAAAAATCAAATTTTCTCTCTATGATTTACCTAAGTATCTGACTACTTATTTCTATAAGACCCTCCTACATGTAAAAGATGGTGTATTTCTTATTGTTGATATGTAACAATGCTTATGACAAATAAAGATAAGGTATTTAATAATTGAATGGAGTCAGTTTGTAGGCATCAATTTTAATTTTAATATTTGAGGATTTTTTGGAATTCAGAAAGTAAATGCCATGATTTTCACTAATAGAGTAAAAATTATTTTTTAAAGTATAATTTTCTTTAAAATGGTTTCTATAATATCATAAAATGACCTTTTGTTGTTTATGGAGGAAAGTGTAGAAATTTATAATACCTAATGCTTTTACTTTTTTCTACTTTGGCTAGAAACAAAAGTAGAAATAAAACTATGGAGACTTGGTGGGGCTAACATGGTGAAACCCCATCTCTACTAAAAATGCAAAAATTGGCTGGTGTGGTGGCATGCACCTGCAATCCTAGCTACTTGGGAGGCTGAGGTGGGAGGATTACTTGAACCCAGGAGGCAGAGGCTTCAGTGAGCAGAGATCGTGCCACTGCACACCAGCCTGGGTGACAAAGCGGGACTCTGTCTCAAAACAAACAAACAAAATCTATCTATCTATCTATCTATCTATCTATCTATCTATCTATCTATCTATCTATCTGGAAGTTGGCCAGGCACAGTGGCTTATGCCTGTAATTCTAGCACTTTGGGAGGCCGAGGTGGGTGGATCACCTGAGGTCGGGAGTTCGAAACCAGCCTGGCCAATATGGGAAAACCCCATCTCTACTAAAAATACAAAACTAGCCGGGCGTGGTGGCGCATGCCTGTAATCCCAGCTACTTGGGAGGCTGAGGCAGGAGAATCGTTTGAACCCAGGAGGCAGAGATTGCGGTGAGCCGAGATCATGCCATTGCACTTCAGCCTGGGCAACAAGAGCGAAACTCTGTCTCAAAAAAAAAAAAAAAAAGTTTTCAAATAAATGATATCTTTTGGGAGACAAAGATTTAGAACTGTGTTCCAACTTGATGTTAATCTTATTTCTGGAAGACAATCACAAATACTGTTTTTTTTTTGTTTTTTTGTGGGGGACAGAGTCTCACTCTGTCACTCAAGCTGGAGTGCAATGGCACAATCTCGACTCAGTGCAACCTCTGCCTCCAATGTTCATGTGATTCTTCTGCCTCCTCATCTCGAGTAGCTGGGACTAAAGGCATGTACCATGACGCTGGCTAATTTTTGTATTTTTAGTAGAGATGGAGTTCCACCATGTTGCCCAGGCTTGTTTCGAACTCCTGGCCTCAAATGATCAGCCTGTCTTGGCCTCCTAAAGTGCTGGGATTACAGATGTGAGCCACTGGGCCTGGCCCACAAATACTGATATTTTAAGAAGTCAAAAGTTCACAGTTCTTTATCCATGTGCAAACAGAATGAAAACAAAAAAGACACATTAAGTTTAAAAACAAAATAATATTTTGTAAAGTTTTTTTAAAGGAAATGGAAAAATAAACAGAGTCTTTTGCCTCATTGAAAGGACAATTTCCAATTAGCAATGTGAGAAATAATTTACTCTAGCGGTAATAGAATCGTTAGTAAGTAGAGGGCAAAATGCTCCAAGAATCAGATTTTTAAAAAATCGAATCAGTGACTTATTTTATAAATAGAGAAAAAATAGATCTGAATAATTTTTCCGACAGCTTACCATATGCAATATTTAAATTAAAATGATTTAATGCTTTAGGTTGATAATCTTTGTAATTTTAGAACATTTATGCATGTTTGGCTAACTTTTGACAAATCGAATAATGTGTAAAAATAAGAAGGGATCAATAATACAGCAAATAACTTTTCAGTCAAGTGACGTAGTATGTGACTGTCAGTGGTCATTTATCTAGAAACAAAGTTAAAAAGAGTATCTTCATTTTTTTTTAATCTCCTAGTGTCAGGCAGGATAGAAGATGAAAGCAATGGTGTTATCTTTGTGCCACCTGAGTGACAGGTAAAGTTGAGAAACAGCTAAGTTAGTGACTTATTACCTTCTAAATTAGTGACTTATTACCTTCTTCCAAAAAGATAGGAAGTAGACAGAGATTGGATTAAAAATGTATGTTTAGGCTTGGAGAGTTTAGCAAGGATTTCAATTACTCGTTTGTCATTTTCATGAGTATTGATGTGGTGGTCTGTGATGCCAAAATATGCACAAATATCTTATTTTCCAAAGTATAGAATGATTAATTAAAAAGTTGTTCAGATCATGTTTTTCTTATTTTCAAAAATTTCCCAGTGCCTTCCCATCTTTCACACTGTAAAAGCCAAACTCTGGATAATGGCCTGAAAGTTTCTGCGTGACCTGGGCCTTCATTGTGTCTTGAGCTCATCTCCTATTACTCTGCTTTCTCCTTCACTCAACTTCAGCTACATCAGCCTCTTCATGTCTCTTGAACAGGCCAGGCATGTTTCTGCCTTAGGATCTTCTTTTGCTCTTCTCTCTGCTTGCATTGTGTTTTTCTCTTACACCTGTATAGCTAATTTCTTCCCTGGTTTTAGGTTTTTACTCAAAAACCAATTTCCAGGAGAGCCTACCATGTGCTATCTTATCTAGAATTTCAACTCTTATGTCTCTTCTCCCATTTGTTCTCTTTATTACATATTACTGTAACATACTGTGCACTGTCCATGTTTATTTTTATTTCTAGTTGATCCCCCTAAATGTAACCTCTCAAAGAGGACAGATTTCTGACTCTTCTTCACTTTTGTATCTTCTGTGCCTAGCACCTTGTAGATGTTCAATTAATATATACATATATGTAAATAAAATAATTTATATAACATATATATTACATAAATGTGTAGTGTTATGGTTTTATTATTAATGTAATACTAGTAATATAATTAGCTGATGTGTAAAAACTTTCTACCAGAAACTAGTATACATAAAACTAATAGTTTTTATTGATTTTCTTCTCAATAGTCATTTATTTTGGTTAAAAAACATGTGGTTGTTCCATGTTTCAGAATCAGATTTCTGACAGTGATCAATCTTTCCTGGATTGAGGTTTTATTTCTTTGGATTAATTAGTGAAGTAAGACTTTTTAATACTGCCACATTAGATTAATCTGTATTGTGTCATGAAGATAAACTTAATGCATACATTTAAATATTTTGGGCTATGTGTGGTGGCTCATGCCTGTAATTCCAGCACTTTGGGAGGCTTAGGTGGGAGGACTGCTTGAACCTAGGGATTCAAGACCAGCTTGGGCAACATAGCGAGACTCCTCTCTCTACAAAATATACCCAGACATGGTGGGGCATGCCTGTAGTCCCAGCTACGTGGGAGGCTGAGGCGGGAGGATCACTTGTGCCCAGGAAGTCACGGATGCATGGAGCCGTGATCGCACCACTGCACTCCAGCCTGGGAGACAGTGAGACCCTATCTCAAAAAAATAAAAATAAAAAATATTTCGTGTCAAAACATATCCTCAGTGCCTATGTATGCCTGATAACATAGTAGGTCCTCAATAAATACTTACTGAATAAATGAACATAGAAATGATGAATATGAACTATTGATAGAACCAAAGAAGGTTACTATCATTTATAAAATTTAGCACCACCATTTTAAATAAAATTAAATATCCATTTAAATGAAGGGAGGGAGAATGATGTATTTGCTTAAATGGATTTATCACATTTTAAATGCAATCCATACTACAAACCTAGCTTTGTAACCAAATTGGTATTCATTTAGCAAACATTTCATGGATGTTGCTATTATTGTTCAGAATACAGGATGAATAAGGCAAAGTCCTTCTCACTGTGATGTTTCTCCCTTCAAACTCACAATTTTTCTTTCTCATACACAAACATACCAATACATATATGTAAATAAAATAATTTATATAAGTGCCAACAAAACAAAAGGAATAATAGTAGGGCTATATGACTAAGCTTATGGTAGTCACGGCAGTTCCACAAGAGAGACAACACTCAAAGAATTCATAGTCTACTTATAATAAGCCACTGCTTTCTAGACAGCAAGCCATAACTGTAGGGAGGAACGACCAGTTAAGAGATATAAGTTTGTCTACCATAGTCTCCAGAGAGGACAGAATGAAGAATGGATGAAAATAATAATTTCCTTTAGATGAATTTTAAAATATAGGACATGCTTCAGTAATTCCAATGTACCTTTTAAATGAAGGAAATATTTTGACATAGTTATATTCTGAATGAAGCAATATTATTTAAAAAACATTAGAGAAAATAATTAGTTAAGAGTCTTACATTTTTCTCATCATTTCTGAAAATATTTATTGATTAAAGCAAGCATGAAAAAAATAAAATCCACCCAGGATCCACCTTATTATAACAGTCCAGAATACCGTCCTAAGAATGACAACATCCACTATCAGGTGAATCCACTGGAGAGCTGTTTGGAATCAATGCTAAAATAAACATTCCTAAACTCTGTTAAAATATCCTAATTTATTTAGAGTGGATTTCAGGTACTATAAAGAGGAAAACACCATGCTCCACTAGTTTTTATGTGTTTTTAAAGGTAGTTTAACATAGTTATGGTTGCATGCTAATATGTTCATAAGAAGGATGGAAAATAATCAACAAATATAGGGTAATTAAGCATCAGGCTAAGTTATAAAAGAAGGAAAACTTGGATAATTAAATTTTAAATGCACTTTCTTAATATCTAATTGACTAATTCTAAAAAAATAGAAATGTAATATGTATTCATCTGAATTTTTGTTGGGTTGGGTTTTCTTTCAACTTGGATTTAAAGGAGTAGACATTCATGCAAATTCTTCCTGGAAATGTTTTTCACAAGTGCTACTTTCAAACTCAGAAACAAGCACTACCCTACTGACTAACTGATTCCTCAGGCAAGGTTTATAAATTCACTCTGGTGTAGACCATATTTAACACTTTCTAATTATAGGTATGTGGAATGCTAATTAATTGGTTGTGTGACACTAATTAGTTAGCACCTTCCCCAATTGTCTTAAGTGAAAATATTTCCTTTTGGATTTTCCTATGGAGGAAATGTGATATTCTCTATTAGGAAAACAATATCAATCAATAATAATCATTTTTGAATTTTGTTTGCTTCTCATGCCAGCAAACTCTCTTACACTTTTTGACAAACAAGTATTGCAAAGTTGCTATCCAGTTGGCCTACTGTAGCACTACCTTTATATTTACATGGCGAAACACATTTCAGCCATACAGTGTTCCAAGCTCTTTACAATTATTACCTAGTTTAATCCTTATAATAAATCTATGGTGTAAGTACTATGAGTGCTTAACTTTAATTAATACAGCTTTCCTGTTAAGTAGTACTGAAGCTTATTTATACTGAAATAAAAATAACCAATAGTCATCTGGATAGTTTTCCATTTTTAATTTCTGAAAAACTTTACAAGATAAATATTTTCTCTAAAGATGTATTTATAACTGTTAAGAAAAACTATTATACAGTCTTTATTATTGAGATTGTAAGTTTGCATATGTAACTTTTCCTATTTCTCTTCATATTCCTTTTCCTTTATATTCCTTTATATGATATTTTGCCTCTGAATATTATATAGGTAGGGTCATTCCTCAAGGTAGAATAATATTAAATAGATCCTTCCTATTTTATGTTGTCTGGAAGAAGGGGTTATTAATTAAATGGAGACCATTACTGATTTGTGAGATGAAATTAATATCCTATAATTACCAGCTGCCATGACCTTTAACAGAATTTTAAACAAGGAGAATCTAGACAGCTGAGGATTTTCAGTAAACTTTTGTTTTGTTAAAAATTCTTCAGTTCTAGTTACCTAGTACTGTAACATGTCTGCATACAGTTTAACTTCATGAATTACTATTTAGCTATGTGCTTGTTGTCCGCTAATATCTTTTCATACTTCAGTGGCCTGACTCCATGCTAGGGACATAGGTCAGACTGGCAGTCAATGAATTCTGATTGATTCATTGGCTGTCCCTGGAGTCCTTCAGACAAGAGAATCGTTTTTATTTTTTTTAAATATGAGCTGGATATTGTGAATTGTTCATCTCTAATAAATTAAAAATTTAATGATTCTGGTGAATATTTTCATGAGCAGATTTAAGTACTGAGGAAACGTAGAAGTCTGAAGTATAGCTGCTTACTCAAATAAAGCTGGTCTCAGGATAAACCAGGCTCTCTATAATGCATTATAACCTTAAGAATATTCATTCATGATATACTGACAATTAGCTTAAGAAAGACCTCTAGCCTGAGTAATTTGGTTTAGAGTCTCCTTCCTCTGCAGCCATGAGTTGTGGAGACTTCAAAGTTTGTTCTGTATCTACTACGAATTGTGATATAATTTATGATGTAATAGTTATGTTCTGGGGATCCAGGTAGATTATTTATAAAATATTTACAGTCGCTAATGAGGTTCACTCATTCACTCATTCATTCAAATTATAAGAAGCTGCTACTATTACCTTAGTGTAATGGATACTATACAATACACTAGAAGTGAAAAAGATAAATAGAACAATATGTAAGAAAGTAAACAGAAGTCAAAGTACTTATCTGTGATCAGTAGCGAATTAATGGTTGTAAATAGTTTGGGGTCCCTGTGTAATGTAAAATTATAAAAATATTTTCTAACAAGTATTGATGAGAATGTGGAAAAATTGAAGCCCTTGTGCATTGTGAGTGGGGATTTAAAATGATACAACCACTGTGGAAAACAGTATGGTGATTCCACAAAAAAAAATTAAACACATAAAATTATCATAATTCCACTTCTATTTCAAGAGCATTGAAAGTGGAGACTCGAACAGATATTTGTGAATTAATGTTCATAGCAGCATTGTTCATAATAGTCAAAAGGTGGAAACAATCCCAATAAACATCAACAGATAAAGGGATAAAAAATATGGTATAGGCCGGGCGCGGTGGTTCATGTCTGTAATCCCAGCCTTTGGGAGGCCGAGGTGGGCGGATCACGTGAGGTCAGGAGTTCGAGACCAGCCTGGCCAACATGGTGAAACCCCATCTCTAATAAAAATCCAAAAAAAAAAAAAAAAAAAAAAAAAAGGGCATGGTGATACACACCTGTAATCCCCAGCTACTGGGGCTCTGGGGCTGAGCCAGGAGAATTGCTTGAACCTGGGAGGCAGAGGTTGCAGTAAACCGAGATCCCACCACTGCACTCCAGCCTGGGCAACAGAGCAAGACTCCAGCTAAAAACTATATATATGGCAGATACAGTATAATATTATTCAGCCCTAAGAAGGATTGAATTCTAACACATACTACAATATGATTGACCATTTAAGACATAAGCCAGTCACAAAAGGAGAAATATTATTACATGATTTCACTTGTATGAGGTTACCTGGAATAGTCTAGTCACATTCATAAAGACAGAATAGTGGTTGTCAGGGGCTGGGGGGAATGAGAATGGGAAGTTATTTTGTAATGGGCAGACAGTTTCAGTTTGGGAAGATAAAAAATATCTGGAAATGAAAGGTGGTTATCATTGTGCAATAACGTGAATGTACTTAATGCCACTGAATTGTCCATCTAAAAATGGATAAAATGGTAAATATGTATATTATATCACAATTTTAAAAACCTAATTGCTAAAATCAAACATTTTTCAAAAGTTAACTTTCCGACAATCTCAGTAGTATGAAGATCATTATTCCCTTATGATAGTGAATATTGTTTCTATCAATTAAACATTCTCATATGAGCATTCTTTTCTATACATTACAGCATGTTATGTATCACTTGAGTTTATTTGCTCAGCTCTCAAAAGAATCCCCATATGAAGTGTCTTCTCCATTTAGCAGCCTCATAGTTTGGTTCTTGAGGGGATCTGTCTTAACTACATGAAATTAAAAATTGAAATGCTTATTTCTCTGTCAAATTTTCTCCACTTGACTGAAAATGCTCTAGTTATAACAGTAAGTTTTTTTTTTTTTTTTTTTTTTTTTTGAGTATAATAATGGCATTTTATTGTTTAAAAAAAGAATTCTTAACCCCTACATGCTCAAGTAGTTAAGAATGAAATAATATCATGTCTGGTATTTACCTTAAAACAATCCAGTGTCTAGCTTATTTAGCTTAGCATAATGCTCACTAGGTTCAGTAAGTTTAATCAACAATTTCAAGTTAGAATTTAGAGGAATAAATAGGAATTTCAGAGTATGCTCCCTAATTCACTTTTTCATAGACCCTTCAAAAATACTACTTAGCTATATAGTTACAGGGCTTTCAGCAAACATAAATTTCCAGCTCACCCTTCTAAAATGAGAAATGGCTTTAAACACAAAAGGCAATACAAAATCTGGAGTTATAAACACAATGGCATTTGTGAGGCTATCAAACCTATTATGGGCAGTTCTCCAAATTATTGTGGGATTCAGAGACAGACTTCTTGATTAATAGCATTGTTCTGTATTTATGGTACGAGCCAAATAATTTTGAGCAGGATATTTATCAGAGTTAAGCCTCAGTTTCCTCATATATAAAATAATAAAATTACCTTTTGCATAGGTGTGTGGTTAGGGTTAAATGAGAAAACTGGGCCCATAATCATTTACCCACAATTCTAAAATCCACAAAGTTCTAAAAGCTAACAGTTTTCTCCTAAATGGGCTCCAAAATTTATTTAGTGAAAAATCCTGACCTAAGCTGACTTAAGAATATTTTGTGTCTTTATTGTTCCTACTTATTGTGAATCTTCGTAAGTTTTATTGTATAATAATTAAGCCAATTGAATATGTTTCTAAGTACCAGCGGTTCGGCTTAGGTCTAGTCATGACAATGAGTATCGCCGGAGAAGAAAAGCTTTAATTTGGAGGATGTCAGCTGGGACACTACAGGCCACTCTCAAATTTGTGTCTTCCCCCAATTGACTAAAATTAGGGTGTATAAAGGAATTGGTCAGCAGGCAGCAACTGGTCAATTTCTATGTTTATTTAAAACAAAAGAAAAAACAACCCATAGACATCAGTTCTATGGGAAAATTAGGCTGGTTTCAAATGTGGGTTGCTACCCAGCACAGGTGAGGCGTGACATATGGTATATGCTCTGATTTCCTTAACCAAAATCTGAAAGTTCTGGATTTATACACATATGTGAATCCAATAATTTCCTGTATATCAAAAATAACAAAATACTTCATACTTATTCAACATTTAGTTTAGCTACCATAATTATTAATTTGGGCAGTTATGAGAGTTTGAATTTAGGATGAAACCATACTATTTCATTTAAAGTATAGTCAAAAGAATCACTTAAATTGATGTAAATTATGTCAGATCAGTAAACAGTACTATTCCATCAGGTTTAGTACTTTTATGAGATTTCTGCTTCTTTCCTTACCTCCTGTACAATATAGAATTATATTGCATCATTTAGAATTTTCAGTCTAAATTACTTTATTATTATAAATTACAGCTGACCTTTGAACAATACAGGTTTGAACTACATGGACCCACTTACACATGAATTTTTTTCAATAAAATTACACCTAGTATACCTGCCTCTCCTGCCTCCCCTTTCACCTCCTCCCCTTCTTCTGCCTCTGCCATCCCTAAGAGGGCAAGACCAATGCTTCCTGTTGCTCCTCCTCCTTAGCATACTCAATATAAAGATGAGAATGAAGACGGTTATAATGATCTGCTTCCACTTAATGAATATAGTAAATATATTTTATCTTCCTTATAATTTTCTTAATAACATTTTTTCTCTGACTGTCTTAATTATAAGAATAAAGTATACAATACATATAACATACAAAATTGTTTTTTAATCAATTGTTATTGGTAAAGCTTCCAGCCAGCAGTAGAGTATTAGCAATTAAGTTTTAGGGGAATCAAAAGTTATCCATAGATTTTTGACTCCGGTGGTGGGGATAGGTTTGGCGCCCTTAACCTCTGCATTGTTCAAGGGTCAACTGTACATTAAAATTTCTTTTATTAGTCTTACTAGATGTTGATGTATGTCTACACAATTTTATTTTTGGATGAAAATTTCCAGGAATGCATGGTGGACTATCTTAAATTAAAAAGAAAATTTTCCATTTTCCTAAACTACTCCTACTCCTCAATTATGATATAAAGGAAAGAACTCTATAACGAAAGGAAACCAGGACTATTCAATCATGTATTCCCTTGGTTCTGGTCTGTTTAATGTTTCCTTGGTAACTCACAACATAAACATTTCTGAAATGAGTTCTTTGAAATACACTTTTAATATTATTTATACAGATGAAGTATAGGGATATGGAAAGCCATGTTTTTGTTGTTTATTTTTATTATATAAAGTTAATGTGCTTGAAAACAATATTGAACTTATGAATTATGCTTGTGTCATATTAAAAATTATGCTCCAGAGAATTTTCTTACCTACTCTAACCACCTCTATTTTTAATAAATTAGGAAGCCTAAATTGATTTACATATAAGAACAACAATTATGCCTTTAAAAGGTATGCATATTTTATTTAATTAAGTTAAATTTTAAAATAGCCTAATTAAAAATAGTTTTAAAAGTCATGGGAATTAAAATCGCCATCCATAGAAAAAAATAAAAAATAAAAATAATACCGTGACTGTCTAACTTGTTATGTGATATGCTATAAGTAGCAGATTAAATGTTTTGCAAGTCTTTTTTTAAAATCTGAGCATATTTATTTGTTTGATTTTCTTAGAAAGTAACACCTTGACTAATTGTCAGCTGTCTAATGCAAATTATAGCTAATAACTGTTGCTATTCAGAATTTTTTAAAATACTGGCAAATTGATATTTTAAAGGAGAGAGAAAAGAGTAATAATATGAAATTTATAATTTGCTCTGACAAATGAGGATCCTATTACTATCTACAATGAAATAATACTTGATACAGTTAATGGCAAATTTATATAAACATTTTTATGCACTATATAAAAATTATAAAATTTTATTTGAATTTTACTGCAATTTAATGTGTTGTGGTTTTTCAGCTTCTCAAAGTAGCATGAGGGCAATCCATGGACTGCCTATATTATATTTTTAATGCATTTTTTAAAAATTCAATATACAAACTAATCACAACCAATGTGGAAAACAAATGATTGTTGTTTATTGTTTATCAGCGTTAAGAATTTAGAGCCTTTCTGAGGCTAAAACCCCAAAACTTTTCTCTTCCATGTGGCTTAATAGATGGAAGTATATCGTTTTTATATTGTTTTCAAGAACCACGACTTCTCTTTTACATTTTGCATAAGAAGTTCTTAAAAACCTTCAGATATGCCAGCAAAAATATATGTTTTTATTTTTCTTTAATGATTATATTAATTTTGAAACAGAGCTGTCTCTAAAGATCACCATTTTAATTTCTCAGCCACATTTAACAATTAGATCTGTGCAATTATGATTTAAGCAATAAGCATTCTGAATAGGTTAGTGAATTATTAAGCAAACTGCTAGCTAGCTGTTTGTATGTTTCTAATGAACAAGCCTGTATTGTCAGCACACATTTGACACAAGTGGTATATTGTTAGCTAAGGGAAACAGTAACAGGTAACATAGTATTGCCCTTGGAGCAGAATCTCCTAGCTTAATGCTCTAGTCATTTAAATGATAGAAAATATTTTCTTGGTTTTTACTTTCATGAAACAACATTCCCAAACTTTCTTGAGGATCAAAATAAAAATGATTCTGTTAGAAAGGAAACAAAGTGTGTGTGTGTGTGTGTGTGTGTGTGTATAAACTAAAGTATATATAAATTATTTCTCCTCATCTCTACTCTAAGAATTTCTCTCCCTCTTCCTAACATCTCTCTTTCTCTACCTTTGTTGTATTCTGTCCATCTTGCAGATATGTGCTGATAAATCTTCAACATTTTCAGCTTTTATTGCCTTGCATGACTATAAAAAGTTAATAACAGATTTATATTTTTATTAGCATTTACACTGCAAATGCAAGAGACATCTTAAATCCTAATTTAATGCAGCTTTAAAGTCCTTTTTATTAGCCTGTTAATTCCCAGCTGTACTGTTTTATTGAAATGTGCATTACATTTGTGCCATAGTCAAAACAGTGGAGTGGCTCTAGAATTACAAGGAAAAAATAACTTTAGTATTTGGATAAACTACACACTCAACAGTCTTGAAAGTCTGCCATAAACATTACTGGTCCCTTGAAGCTGTAATTGTAATGACATATTTTTTAGTATTCTAATTGAAGAATTACTCATATACATATATCCCTAGGTAGGTGATTTTATTGATAGATAAAAGTAAGATATCCATTATTGATGACAATTATTAAATTCCATTTTAAATATGAATTTCATCATACAGTTTCAGAAATGTATTTGTCTAGAAATCGAGATTCGTATATGAGTAATATGATTACTTTCTTTAGAACTACAATTATAGTGTTCTAAGAGTTCTCATGTATTTCACATTAAAAAAAACCTTTCTGTTTGGTTTAATGTACTAGTAAAATGTGCATTTGTTATGTTTAATGGGCAACCTAATTTTAGTATTTCTCCCACAAGATCTTATGAACTGTTTTCTATCTTCTTATTTGTATTCTATATGTGACCCAGCAGGTATTAAACTAGAGAAAATTGGGGAAACAGATAGTCTACCTTTAATTAAATACTTAACATCTCCCCCACCATTTTTATGTGCATTTCCCCAAATGGAAAAGCAGATGGCATCACTCGAGCCTACAGAGTGACAACCTCCTTTTAAAATTTCTGCTGAAATGGAAAAGTGGGGGCAATGCCAATTCAGCCATTACAGCTTATTCACGTAATGGACAAGATGGCAAATTAGTTGGGAGGGAGTAAAAGCACCCTGGAGTTATAAATATAAGCCATCTTCATTGCCATTGCATCAGTCCAGCTATATCCAAACCCAGGAGGGAAAAACATGTGGATCTTGCTTTATTTTGTACATAGCAGGAGCTGGCAGGAAAGTTACAAGGTAAAATAGATTTCCAACATTTTTCCTGCCGTTAATTGTAATTTTCCAAGGTTTCCTCTGTGACAGAGTTTACAAAAGGGAGCTTTCGTAAAAACTATCATTAGCTTCATGGATCAATATGGTTTAGGGAATACAAAACAACTTTAGTTGTTTAAAAATAGGAAATATCGGAGGGTGTTCCCCTCCTCCCTATGGATAGCAAATCACACTATTGATCGGTCCTCAGTGTAACTGGGCAAACTTTTCAGATATCAGGTGGACTAGCTGGGAATAAAAATAAAGCCACTCTACTAGTGAGTATAGTATATGACTCCTGTGAGACCTCCTGAGTATCTCAGTATGAATCCTTCTTTAAAAGATGTGGCCTTTGTCCATGATAAGACCATGAAAGACAAGGAAAGGCTTAAGACCAAAGGCATTATTGTTCTATTTTTCTATTTGTCCTTTTTTTCCTTCATTTCTACCATTTGCCCAAGAGATTTTTTCAGCTAATTCTGAGAAAACACAATGACTAAATGAACAAAATGTATATGAAAAACCACATAAAATAAATATAGACTGAAATATGATATCAGTATACATGGGCTGATGGTAAGATTATAATACTCAGGAGAAAGACAATTGAGATAAATAATTAAGAAAAATGAGGAATTGCTGTTTCCAATGCCCAAATCAATATGAAGAATTAACAAAGTTCTATTTCAATTTTGAATAGTACCTCACATAACTAGTCTGTCTTGAGTTTGCAGACAGGGTATAGGGGAAATTAGCATTTAGAAATTAGAATTATGCCAAAGAAGGAAATAAAAAAGAATATGTATATAAAATATATATAACATGTGTTATATATAATAAATATTATATATAATATATAGTATATATAACACATATATAATATAGTTATATATTAATATATATAACTATATTATATATGTGTTATATATACTATATATAACATATAATATATAACATATAATTATTATATATAACATATAATATATAACATATAATATTATATATATAACACATATTAAATATATATATTAAATATCTATATTAAATATATAACACATATATTATATATATAACATGTATTTTATATATATATATATATATATACCTACAACTAGGTTGTAAAATTTTCTGTTTCTTAATACACATTACATTTTTTTAAAAGTAGCATTAAAACTCATTTGCAGTAACATTAAAAAAAATGGATGATTCGTTAAATCGGTGGTTCTCAAAGTGTAGTCCCCAGGCCAATAGCATCAGCATCATCTGGGGAATGGTTAGAAATGCAAATTCTTGAGCAGACCCACAGAATCAGAAAAAGGGGATATGACATGCAATATGTATTGTAGTAAGTCTTGTTGATGATTCTTATATAGTGTAAAATTTGAGAATCACTTTCTTAAACCCTTGTTTTATGAAACTACATTTACTAGTGAAATTTTATACTTGCTATTAAACTTGCTATTATACAGTGGTATATCTTAATCTAAAAAAATGCCCTTAGGGCTATGTTGATCAGTATTCTGATCCTCAAGGAGAGGTAGTGAACTTTAGGGAAACTTCGTATTAGACAACTGAGTCTAATGAGATGCATTAGGATATTATACGTGTTTGTGAGCCTATGTGTGTTTTAAAAATACAATTCTGAAAATAGTTTCAGAATGAATGGGAACTAGATTTAGTTTATTAATTCCTAAAATAATACTTAGCTCTGAAATAGGCATATCATATTTTATAAAAATATGGCCTACTTTATCCAAAATACATTCATTTAAGGTAAAGGTTTTCATCATTAGGATATGAAATGGATTAACAGAGTTTCTTCTCTCAGGTCTATGTGTTTGAATTTTAATTGGCTGACACTGACCCTAAGGGCTGTAACATTCGCTGCAAAGGAACTGATGGTGGTGTGAATAATTTTCAAGATCTAATGAATACACTTATGTATCATAGGCACCCAGTTCTTTTCTTCTTTTTTTCTTTTGTTTTTTTTTTTTTTTTTTTGAGACAGAGTCTCGCTCTGTTGCCCAGGCTGGAGTGCAATGGCACGATCTCCGCTCACCGCAAGCTCCACCTCCCGGGTTCACAACATTCTCCTGCCTCAGCCTCCCGAGTAGCTGGGACTACAGGCACCTGCCACCACGCCCAGCTAATTTTTTTTGTATTTTCAGTAGAGATGGGGTTTCACCATGTTAGCCAGGATGGTCTCGATCTCCTGACCTCGTGATCCGCCCGCCTTGGCCTCCCAAAGTGCCGGGATTACAGGCTTGAGGCACCGCACCCAGCTGCCACCATTTCTTAAAAGATAGAAATTATCTAAGTTGATTGCACCATCTAAAGAACTCTCTAGTGATAATGCTGACTCAACATAACAAAGATAATCTAATTTGAAATTTGAAAATTTTCTAGTTCAGTAAGTAAAACTTTTTAGAATGTAATAACTATCAATGGCTAAAAAGTAACATAGAACTTTCACTTAGAATGTAGCTATGCCTATGGAAATTTTATTTCATTATGTCTGGTAAAGTAGGCTTTGTTATAAAAAGGTATGTTTTCGTTAACCTTACAAAGACATATTCCAATATGGTGAATAACATTATACATAAAATGGTTTGACTAACAGTAAAGATGATCTTATATTATAATTGGTTTACATATTTTGGTCCTTGTGAGCATAATTTTTTTAACTCCTTAAAGTCAGACTTTAAAGTCTTAGCTGTAAAATATGGAGGTTAGGAATTTCATCTATCTAATCACTGATTATAAACAAAGCGATATGAATCTTATGGATAGTACTCAGATATGTGAGGTTAAAGACCTGTAATAAGAGAATAAACCATTTTATTCAAATTGCCAATATTTTATTTAATGTTTTTGTAGTGTATATGCCTGTTACACAATTAGTGCAGTGCACTAGGGCCTTATTGGCATAAAACTTGTTTATAATTTGGGGTGTTGAAGATTCTTATTACTAGCTCTTTGATATGCCGCTCTCAAGAAAGAACCTTGAATTTGAAAAATTGAATGTAATGGAATGAAAAAGAGGATCATTTGAAGGTGGATCAGAGTTTTTGGAGGACTTCACAATTTTATTTGTAATAATGAAGAAAAGAGGCTGACAGAAGTCTTGAAATAAAATGACACCAGGAATAATTAGTGATGGAGAGGATAAGCAGAAGAAATGACAACAGTAGATATCTGAATATTGTAGAAGAAAGAGAACCCTCATTCACTCAATTGATTTAAGGAACAGTGAATAAGTCACTAATAATTTCAAATAAAGTTTGAGTATCCCCAATCTGAAAATGCAGAATCTGAAATGCTGCAAAATTCAATACTTTTTGAATGCCAACTTGATGCTCAAAGGAAGTGCTCATTGGAACATTTTACATTTTGGATTTTCAGATTAGGATGCTAAACTGGTATTATGCAATATTCAAAAATCACCCCCCCCAAAAAAAAAAGTTAGAAATCTGAAATACTTCCAGTCCCAAGCATTTTGGATAAGAGATACTCAACCTGTAATGATAAAATAATCAGAACAGCCACTGAGCACTAATTTGACTACATGTATAGAAAAATAACTTGTTTATATATTTTTAGCTCTCAATGAATGTTCAGCATGCATTTAATAAGAACATATTCGTCAGGAATAGTGGCAGGCTTTGAGTGTCTATTCTCATGTAGCTTATAATGAATACATTATAAATATGTTGAGTCTATGGAAGACTATGTCAGACAATATTCACCTAGTCTAAGGAATCTTGAAGGAAGATTACCTAAAATAATAAATAGTATTTAAACTGAATTCTGAAGAATCTAGTAGGAAGAGGGAGAAAGCTTGTTCCAGGTAAAAGACACAGCTAGATGAAATACAATTCAAACCTACTGAACAAAGAAAAAGGTGGCACTAGATGAAGCAAAAGAGATATGCAGAGACAAAATTGTCTTTGCATTAAAGGCCAAGTTCACTAAAACCATGGGAAGCCTTTGAATACTTTTATGTAGGAGACTGCCATCACTAGCTTTTCTGTTTTTAAAAAGCATTCTGGTTACAGTGGAGAGAACAGAATTGTAGAAAGCGAGAAACCTAGCGGTGAGGTGTCTAGGAGGTAGGGTGGGAGAGGGAGGTGTACCCTGACCATTTAAGAGGATGTTATAGTACAGGCAAGAGATGATAAGAGTTTATCCCAGAGTTGTAGTGGGTAGCGGGATAGAGAGGGAGAGAGAGAAGAGGGAGGGAGAAAAGAGGGAGGGAGGGAGGGGTTGAGAGAGAGAGAGAGAGAGAGAGAGAGAAAGAGAGATACCTGAAGGTATTATAAGGGAGATCTGACAGGATTTGGGATTTGACATGGATGGCTACCTGATCTCTGACTTGAGCAACTGGGTTGATTGTGGCTATATTCACTAAGTTAAGGAATTCTAGAGCTGTCAGGAGAAAAAGTGCTAAATTCAAATTTGAACATTTTATTTGCCTGTACGATATTGTGAGGATATATCACCAAATAATATTATAAGATTGAAGTTAGATGTCTTGTTTCTTGAGGTTAGCTGTCAACGCATTAAAATTGGGCTTTAATGAGTGGTAACATATTGCCATATATCAGATGAGGGGCTCTCAGTCACATTTCTTGTATTTCATAACATCACTTCTAATATTTCACTTTGAAGATCACTCATGTCTCTGAAATAATTTGTATCTGATTTTGCATCATTATTTCCTATCCTCTAAAACACTAGCTACAGCCACTGAAAGGAATTTATGATATTATCCCAAATCTGAGTCACTTAAATGTCTCTTTTCCTTTGGAGTTGCATGCCATTAATTTTACAAATTAGTAACAGATTCAGTATTGAGTATTTTTAAATGCTGGCTCTTAAAAAATTGATATTTAAGACTGACATTCTTGTTTTCAAATTTACTTTGGTATTTTCTAATGTAAGCTACTTCAGCAATTCCATGTTTTGGAGTATTTATTAACATCTATTGTCAATACATGTCAATATAATTTGTGTAATTGTAAGGGAAGAATACCATCTTTTTTTCTGGTTGAAATCTTTAACTGGAGAATCATTGCACATGCTGGTAATTGTGATACAATATTTTAAATGACAGTCTCAATATTAATAATAGTACTCAAATGTTTTATGTATTATAGTACAGTATTGTGATTCTGCATTTTTTGTCTAGATCATCTTAGACTGTCATCTGAGTCTATATGCCTCTGTTTTTCTCTTTTAACAGTAGAGTCAAGTAAACTCCAACTATATTTGACCTTAGGGTTCAGCCTCTGAGCAATATGTAAAATCTGATCTTAGTCTAAGGCAGAGGAAAAATGTAAGTCTTAGTATTATATATTTAAATTGGATTTTAAAGGAGAAGTGTTCTACTTTAAAAAGCAGGCAAATTTAAAACTTATTTCATTACCTTCAGAGGAATATGAAAAGAAAATAATGGTGGCCATAGTCTGAAATTCTTATTTTTAGAAACAACTGCTATAATATAGAGAAAATAGCAAACATGTTGACGTATTTTATCGCTGCATACTTCTATCTTTCAGTATTATTCTTTTGAATATTGTTGAGTATGTTCATTTAAAAAAAATAAACCTCTCTTTGGGTTTCCTTATAAATTTTGTTTGCTCATTCTGATCCCTGTTTCATCCTTTGACTCCTCAGTATATTTGCCTGCAAAAGTGGCAGAGAAAAGAAGACTTATTGAAGATGTTTAGGAACAGGAACATAGTTTGACAGTCTTTTGCTCCAGGGTGGGCAGGTTGAGTAAAATTTGGTTAAAATCAGATCAGGAACAATTTAGTTAGATTAAGGAAGAACCTGATTTACTGGTTGTCTCTGACATCTACACTTGATTGAGTGTTTTAATTGTATTTACCAGTGAAGTAAATAAAAAATTAGCTATGTTCAATGAACACATTTTCAGTTGGACTGATTTAACTGAGAGATATCTTATTGACTAGACAGATTATCAGACACTCTTGACTAGCTAAATCACACAGAACACTTAAACCAGTTTGTAGGCACACACATCATTAATGTGGGCAGCCAAGAACGGGGATTGCTTAACAAAGATGGCACAAGGTTGTTAGCCATATGTTTGAAATGATTTAGGCGAAGCTTGCCAGAAGGGGAAATGGACTAAATGACCTCTGGAGGCACTTTCCAATCCTGTCTTTCTCATTTAGTCTAACCGTAATTTTAAAAATCTATATGGGAGATACAAATTTATTTTACTTCAAAATGCCTTGGGTTTTGTTAGGTGACAGACAATTAAAAACAATGTATTTCTTGAAAGCACACATTTGAATTCAATGCTAACATAGCTGTTTTGATCAAATACTAATTACTTTAAGTTGTAGGATAATTAACTTTACTGTTTAAACATTCATTAGACAACTGCCTAAGAAATTTTTTTGTATTTATTTGCATTTTCAGAACAATGGAAAAAATTCTATAATGTTGAAATATGTACTTCATATGCGTGAAGAGAAATAAAACTTTTCCAAAGTATGCTTATAATTTGTAAATTAAACTTTCTTCACCTCCCTGTCCCCCAAACCTACTCTACAACTGAGACATTTTACTTTTAGATTTCTATTACGTCCTCTTTGGGCCAGACTTCTCCCAAATTCTGTCATTGCTTATTATTCCTCTAAAGTCTGAGAAACCTAATCTTCCTAGAATGGTCCTATATTCTCAGGAATTTATACTGTGGACCCTATTTAAAATCTCTTCTTCCTAAGCATCCCACCGCAGTGACCATGGCCACTACAAGTTATTCTGAGCTTACTGACACTCTAGGAAAGACCTGAAGTACTTATGTGTGAACAGATTTTTAAAAGTAATCTCTTTGAGGGTTATTTATATTTTAATTGAACATGATTTCTGAATATCAAAATGATTGAAACCCATAGTTAAAACTGTAATCTTCAGGTGATTCCAAGCAGATGAGCCTTTTTTTTTTTTTTTTTTTTTTTTTTCTTTTTCTGAGGTCTACCGAGCACATACCTCAAGAACAACTAACTGTGTTGGCTGGGTGTGGTGGTTCACGCCTCTACTCCCAGCATTTTGGGAGGCTGATTCCAGCAGATCAGTTGAGGCCAGGAGTTTGAGACCAGCCTGGTCAACATGGCAAAACCTCGTCTCTACTAAAAATACAAAAACTTAGCCGAATGTGGTGGTGTGCACCTGTAATCCCAGATACTCAGGAGGCAGAGGCATCAGAATCACTTTAACCAGGGAAGCGTAGGTTGCAGTGAGCCAAGATTGTGCCACTACATTCCAGCCTGGGCAACAGAGTGAGACTCTGTCTCAAAAAAAAGAAAAAGAAAAAGAAAAAAAAGAAAAAAAAGTAACTGTGATATCTAATGGACATGGATGTTCATATGCTTGGTGTGTATATGTGTTATGAACAGAGTACCATGGGTGAAGGTGTACTAGATTGGTCCTTGTTAATCCTAATATTTTGTCAGCTTGCAAAGAAGCCAGGAGACTAGAATCTAAGAAAAAAAATACTTATCTTCTTGTGAAATTAACCTGACCTCTATTTAAGAAAGCCAAATGAACTGATTCTTGGGCCAGGTATTGAATTAAGATAGAATTAATTTGGAGGCATTCATAAAAATGTTTTGGATTTTGAATATCAATTTTTACTCTATGCTACATTTTTATTATTATTTCCAAATCTACCTAAAATTGTAATATTTTTGTAACTGCAATGAAATTGCATAGTAGGTAAAATAAACAAATAAAAACAAATGAACACAAAAACATTTTGTTTACTTTTATTCAATCTATTGAGCTCTTAGTGAGTATTTACTAGGTGCTCCAAAATGTGCTAGGACAAGATGTAAGTGTTTGACTGTACTTGAAGGTGCCAGGTAGGTGATTAGGACTGTTAGAAAGATATATAAGCATAATCCCTGCCTACTATTAATAGAATTGATCATTTGTTAATTAAATGACCCTAAAACAAAATCAACCAATTCAGAGCCTTATATGAATGAGTATTAAAGGGTGTCATATACCTTTGAGTACTTGGAGTCAAGGTGAGAAGGGGGTGATTAATAACAGTTGAAATATTCAAGAACACAGGGTTTTCGGCAGGGTCTTAGAAAATGATTAGGTTAAGATTTGGTGGGGGAAAGAGGACCAGGTCATTTCAGGGAAGGATCGAGATTTAAGCAAAGTTTTGAAAATGGGAATTAGCCCCAGGCTACAGCAGAGAACACCGAGAACCAGAGCCCCTTGATTCAGTCCATTTCTTACTCTGTGACTCATAAAATGTTTTATTTCACTTTAAAACATTCAGTCCAACTAATGACCTAAGGCAGGAGAAAAGCAGTTATCAAAATTGCTAGTGATGTGTATGGTCACTTCATAAATATGATTTAATGATTTTGAAAACAGACAGAATGGGAACAGAGCATGCTGAAAGCAGTAATAAGGCATTTTTCAAAAGTGTCAAGTTCTTAAATCACAAATTCAAAATGAAAAAGAATAGACCTTTCTCTTGTAGTTAATCTGTAAAAATATCTTTGGAAAAATAGATGAAGAGTAGCTTATTTTCTGATTGTTCTTGACCAGCAATAGTAAAATTATGTGTAAATGAATTTCATGGTCACTTGGTTTGGCAGATTTTCCTGTTGAAACAATTTTAATTTCTTTGTCCTGAAAAATGTTCTTTCATGTTAGTACAATGGACTATACATCTTGTATAGTCTACTTTTATAAATTAACTGAAAGTGCAGCAAAAAAATTTCTCCATAGTGCAGTATTTCAGTGTATTTGAATAGAAAGTTAAAAGGTATATGAAAATGATAACAATTACATTCCTTTCAAAATTCAAGATAAATGTTGTTTGAAGAATACAGTTTAAACCCTATTTGTTTTATGTCCACTAATTTAGTGATATCTCATCATTGACTTTTAACTGAAACAGTTTTTACTAGTTATATGCAGTTCCAGGAACATTGCTATTGTTTGAAAATCAGTAACTATGAAGTTACCTGCTAGTTAAAAGTTATGGAGCAAGTTGTCTTGACTACCCATGGTTCAGCCCTCTGTTTCTAATGCTTCAACATTGGCATTAACATATAAAATCTATAGAAGTTTAAAGCTTTATGATAGTAAAATTGCGGTCTCAAGTGTTTTCTTTTTTATTTTTTATTACTACAACCTCAAGTGTCTATGGTACTTCAGAGCTTTAGGGTGTATTCACCAACCTCTATCTTATAGCATTTCTAAAAGGCATATATTATATACATACATTTATTTTAAAATAAGGTAAGTCAAATTTAAAACATCATTTTAACATAAGGAGACCTAATAATTACTTAAATTTTATAGCAGATTCTAAATTGAAACTCATAACCTTTTTCACTTTGGGTTTTATCTATATTATTTTTGAACAAATGGCTAAGTTGTGTGACCGAAATCATGATTACTAGAATTAGTAACAAAATTTTTCCTCTTGTTTATAATTTATTAGATTAAAATATTCATCTTAAAAATCAATAAAAAACAAACTCAACCCAACTTTTACCTGAGCAAAGAAGATGAGTAGTCTATTCATAGCAGAAACGTAATGGCATATGAAGGTGAACGTTTAAGCAACTCTCCAAAGCAAAACAAAACAAAACAAACAAAGCAAGTCTAGTTTTTATACTGTGCTGATTTCAAAGCTGTGAAAACTCCCACCAATGTTTAATTTCAAGCTACCAACTTCATTTTATTTAAGGTGGAGTCGGGTGGGAAGAAATAATCAAAACCTGCATGAGCTGGTTCTAAGACACCACCGAAATAAATTATGCTCACTAATAAAAAATGCAAATTAAAACAACAGTTCAGAGCATCATTTTTCACCTACAAACCTGACAGTGATGAATGTTCATGTCCTTTGATTCAGCATTTACATCCCTAGGAAGTTTACTCTAAAAGTACTAGGACAAGCTCAAAAACGTGTGGGTACTAGCATGCTTATTATAACATTATTTGAAATAGGGCAAAATTTGAAATAAGCTAATTGTTTATAAATAAGATGGATCAAAAAAAACTGTCAAGAATTGTGATTAAGAATGCAGGTTCTTGTGGGATACCATCCCCAATGATTTGTAAATGACCTGGGACAAGTTATTTAGCTTCTTTGTACTTATTTCATCATCATTAAAATGGGAATAATAATAGTATTGACTTCATAGTGTTATTATTAGGATTAAATGAATTCATAGATGTTAGGAATTTAGAACATTCCTGGCATGTAGTGAATTCTTGGGGAATGTTAACTATTATTATGATAGATCTATTCATTTAAGGGCTATTTTAGTTATTAAGTTAATTTATTTTTCCTTGTGAATCTATAATTATAGTCCTGATATCCAAATGTGGTAAGGTTACCACATAAATAATTTCTGATCTTACACTTGCAGCACTTTTTGTAGTGCATCAGTTATCTCACAAAAGTATTTCTAACCCATGTGGAGGGAACAGATATTTTAACCGTGTTTTTCTTTGAAAGTAACTGCCCCTTTGTGGGTAGAGGGATATGTGAAGAACAAACTGATTAGGTGTTGCCTCACTCTTAGGAACTTGAAGAATTACAAGTGTTGATTCTAATTGGAAATTGGGTCTCTTGTTTGTATAAGTCTTTTCATAAATCCCTCTCCTAGTTTATTAAATAATTAAATGATTGTAGCACATATTAATTTTGATTTTTATTAATTGTGACTTATTTTTTATTATGACATAATTGTCAGTCATGAAGCACAACTGCCACACATTGCAGCAAAAGCAGAAGATTTCTGCTGATTGAGTGCAGAACTGTGTAGAATAAGCTGAAAATCTGTGTGATAAACATATGTATATGATTATTAGTAATATGTGTTATAATTCAGTCAATAAAATTTTCATATTGAAATTATTTACAGGTTTTCAAGAGTAACTGATAAAGAGATCTGCATTTTACATAATACTGTATGTTATTTAATACTGTGGTGTGGTAACCAATCAGAAATATGTACATACATATTCACACATAAATACATGTTATGTATCTTATATACCACATCTTCAATATTGGCAGCCCAACAGAAAAAAAAAAAAATCTTTGTGATAGCTATTTGATGTGTACAAAGCTAAACATCTGAAAAATAGAAAAGAAGATTAATATAAAACCAAGGTTTAAAGTTTATCATAAATCACATCAAGTTATAGGAAAACAGTGATGAAGAGTGGTCAAAGGCAGGTGATCTGGAGAAAGACTCCCTAGGCTCTGGTTATGGGTCTACACTTAGTGACTACATGACCTTAAGCAAGTTGTTTAACCATTTGGGGTCTCAGTTATCTATAAAACTGAAATAAAAACAATTCTGATATCATCAACAGTTGTTAGCTTTAAATGGCTTATTACATGGGAAATACCTAGAATAGACTCCAGATCATAAAATAAAAGCACTACTAGTAGTTAAGTACTAGTAATTAGTATAATGGAGTTACTGTACAGAAGTGCAACTATAGAGGGCATGATTATTTAACTGGCCATAAATACTTGTCAGTAAACATTCACTAAATATCCCCAAGAGTGTAATCAAAGAATCTTAGGAAACATACAGTTGAATTTGCAAATGAGGCAGAAGATGATATAATTAGAAATATACATTTCTAAATGAATAGTGTGCTGTTAGGAAATAATAAATCTGCAGTGTTTGACTAGTGAGTTAAGAAATTGGTGACATTAGAGAAAATGTCCTAGAGGATAGAAATTCCATATTTTAAGTTGAATGTTCCATTGCAAATACCCTATTCAGCATAATGCTTTGTTTCTGATTAATAAGGTTTCAGATAGAATAAGAAATCTGTGATGGGGTGACCTACAAATTTAAACCTGTCATGTTGGAATAGAGTGATCTTAAAGGAAAATGAAACAATGTTAGCTTACAGCTAAACTGGAAAGGGAGAGGAGTTATCGCCTCTGCATATTTGAATGTTTTTAGTCTTTGTAAGTGGACTTGTTTCTGA
The DNA here is from genome assembly GCF_028885625.2 of Pongo pygmaeus. NCBI lineage: Eukaryota > Metazoa > Chordata > Mammalia > Primates > Hominidae > Pongo > Pongo pygmaeus. The sequence goes on along the minus strand of NC_072384.2, from coordinate 112,558,081 downwards.
CATCATATATCCACTATGATTGTAATTTTGCAGCTCTAGGGTGATCCAGGTGTTTCACTCACCAACCATCTGTCCAAGAAAAAAATATGCTTATCCTGAATTGACAGGATATCACATGTATTTAGTGAAGTTTATCTTCACAGTTGGGCAAGAATAAATAAAACAGCAGTGTAGCCCTTATGAGGATATACTATGTGCTTCAATTATTGGTCCATTATATCACTGGCAGATGTTACATTTTGGTAGCTAACGGAAAAGTTTTTGATCAGCAAAACCAATTATTTTGGCATGCAATGGCAATTATCACAATTCTCTTTCAAGAGGATCTGCGTGGCTTTATATTACCATTTTTTAGACATAAGATTTTTATGATAATATACATCAAATAATTGTACCCCAATAGGCCAGTTTTCTAGATGCCATTCAGAGATTTATTTTTTATCATCTATTATTCACATTCTCCTCACACATATGCCATTAGCTTCACTTTTTAAAGGCTTTTCTCAATATCATGAAAAATAAATAATGTGAGAAATGTATGAAGATTTGGGATACCATTCCCAGTAATTCAATAGGATCAACTTAATGAAATATTTCATCATAAAGTGTGTTTATAATTGGTACGTTTTCCATGGAGAGGAGCTTTCTAGCTCAAATATCTATCATCTATGATTTATAGCAACTTGGCTTAAAATGATCCATAGTTACATTCATATTAGCGCTTGTAAACAGCAGCTTACAAATTAAAATAAATCATCATTCACTTTTGAGGAAGTTAATCTGGGCACAAATGCAGCTAAAGGGCAAGCAACATGATCTCTAATTCTCACACCCAACAACCCATGGTAATCTTTTCTACTCCATGTTAATATAGCTCTTTGTTATTCCTCTCTCCTAGAATTTATCTACCCTGTTCTTTCAGTATGACCTTGTTTTTTCTCTTACTAGATTTAGAATATACTATTCTTAAACCTAAGAACTATAGCCTATTCTTTACTATCTGTTTGGAGTACTCTCAGTGCTTAGTATAGTCATACAAAAAAAAAAAAAGCTCTCAATGTTTTCTGGATTGGACTGTGTATGCAAGAGGAATTTCTAAATGAGAAAATGAAAATAACAAAAGTAATGTCCTCCTCGAAGAGTCATCAGGTAGCTCTCTATCTCCCCTGAACTTTACTCAACAATGTCAAAACAGGCTTTTTCATTTCACAACCTTGATATTTTGTCTTTAGATTTATTTCTTTCAAAAGACATAGGAGCTTTACATACTCCAGTATAATGATTCTATGTCTTACCAAATCAAATATGATATTTAGTAAAAGTTTCATTCATTTCAATGTAATTTAAGAGACACTGCTAAAAAGATGTAGTATTACTTTTATATTTTAATTGTATATTTTATTGTGGTATTTCTAGCCATTTCTATAAAAATATTAGAATTAAATCTTGATTCAGATATTTAACTATTATAGTAGGCTTTCTATGGAAAAGCCAATTTTCAGTATGCAATACCTTTATCTAGACTATAATTTTTTTTCTAAGCAGGAGGATTGTTTATATATTTTTAAATTATTGTAACGTTTTGGCGATGGAGGAGAGTCTTCCATCATAAAGCAAACAAACAAATATAAATTACCTGCTCTTATCTTCAACTCTCTTACTATCAATCTTGATATGTAAATGGTGACCAGAATGAAAGTTTAAAGTTTAGTGGTCATTCCGCCATACTAGGATGTTAAAGTCTTACTTTATCTTTAAAATGAATTTCATGATATATATTTTTACCCATGAAGCTTAGGGATATTTGAGTTTAGGGTTTTCAGTACTACCCCTAATACATACATATTTAAGAGGATGAAATAAATTATAAAAGTTACTGAAACCTAGTGGTTATGATTGACACCTCTCACTCTAATGCCCCCAGATATATTTGATTCATCATCAAGTCTTGTCCATTTTACATTTTCAGTATCTTGTACATCTCTCCACTTTCCTCCTTCTTTACATAACTCTCATTTTTAGGGCATCATCATCTTGCCCTAACATCATCTCTTGTCTGAAATTCTTTAGTGTCCTCTTAATTGCTTTTCCAAAATAAAACCTTAAACCTCCTCCAATATGGGTTACAGCAATCTTTTTACTATTGACAAATTGATATATGATTATATCACCTTCCACACCCCTGCTTAACAGCCTTCAGTGACTTATCATTGTTTTTAAGGTAAGGCTGAATCTTTAACATAGACTATAAGACCCTTGATATTTCTTAAGCATCCTCTTATATTTCGGCCTTATCTATCACCACTTTTTACCCTTCTCTGGACTGTTCCATTCCCTCTTTAGCCACAGACCATTTGCACATACTGTTTTACACTGTTTGAAACATTCGTCCATGCACAACCCTGTTCCCAACACACACACACAGACACACACACTCACAAACACTCTTTGCCTTTTTAACTTGATTTCATCATTCAGAACTTAGCTTAAGTGCTTTATCCTCCATGACCCCCTCTTCTGGCCTAATTGAGCAAAGCTTTCCTTGTTAAACATTCTCATAGACTACTTATCTCAAGTGGCAATTAAACTTCATTAGTGTAACTAATATGGATCCATCTTTCCAGAGTATGTCAAAGAACGTATGATATGATTTGCTCACAACTGTCTCCCTCACATACAGCATAGTGCCGGCACATTTGTGAATGAAAGAATGAATGAACAGCTGGTGTGTTGTGAAGTCTATATAATTGATAAGCTTCTTGAAAAATGTTTTTAAAAAGTGAACCTTTACCATGAGCTTGTATTAAGGGAAAAAGGAGTAGAGAGTAGGGGATGGTTTATATTTCCTGCATTACCCTAAGCTGGCACTCAAATAGCATTGAATGTAAAAAGAAAGCTAGAAAGCTGCTATATACTTTGAAAGTTCAGATTATTTCAGAATTATTATTGTTGTACTAAACTTGCTAGGCAGATCTAAATTCAGCTGAAATATTAAAAATTATAAATTTTAATTTAATTATTTGATTTGATGCATAGTTCTTAGTGGGTTTACAGTGTAATAGGCACAACCGCTAAGAAACTGTTGGAAAAAAGTATTGTAAATTTAAAAAAATGAAAACACCATGGAGATTTTGTATATATATAGTATAATTAACAATCCATTAGAAGATCCTTATTTACATTTTTTTTACCTTACAAAAAAATTCTGTAATTCTTAAGTGGTAGTTGTAAATAGACTGACAATACAAATCTGAAAACTTGAGCACTTAATATGATGATTACAAATGAAATAATCATATTAATCACAATACTTATGGGTATTTTCATTTAAATTTTTTTAAAGATATTGCTTCATAAAGTAATATGGAAATTCTCTCTCTTTCTCTACTTTAATTTCATTTGTATATAAAGAAAAAAGAATTAGTTTAAGAATATGCTTATCTCAAAGATCTTCATAACTTCATGAGTACCTGCCATATGCTAGCCTCTATGATAATGCTCAGAATTTAAAGCTGAGCAAAGCAGATGGAGTTCTTACTTCCAGGGAGCCTGTAGTTTGGTCGAAGTATACACACACGTAGATGGATAAACATAATACACTGACATACACGTTATAAAGGAGATGTTCAATATTATAGGGGCACGTAATAAAGTCATTGATTCCAGACTTGGAGGTTTATGGAAGATTTCCTAGAATAAGTGTAAATAAGGTAAAAACAGAAGGATGAATCAGAATTAGGGAGGTGAAAAAGGGAGACATAATGTTTTGCTTCTTAATCTGCTCAGGCTGCTATAATAAAATAACACATACTGGGTGGCTTAAACAATATACATTTATTTCCTAAAATTCTTGAGGCCAAGAAGTCAAAGAGCAGGGTGCTAACATGGTCAGGTTCTTAATGAGGTCCCTCTCCCTGGCTTGCAGATAGCTAGCTTCTTGCTGGGTGTCTACAGGGTTGAGAGTGAGTAAGCTCTGGTCTTTTTCTCCTGTAAGGACATTAATCCTATCTTGAGAGCCTCACCCTCATGACCTCATCTAAACCTATTTACTTCCCAAAGACTCTACCCTGAAATACCATCACTTTGGGGATTAGGGCTTCCACATCTGAATTGGGATGTGGCGGGGGATATAAACATTTGGTTATAACAGCTTCTATCTTTAGAGGACAGAGGTTTAAGATAGAGTAATCACTTTTTAGAAACCAAAGCATAGAATGCAAGCACAGCAATGGTTAGCCTGAGGTTAGAGCTATAATCAAAGACTAGATCATGAACATGCCCTGAAATTCTACTAAGGAGTTTGTACTCTAAACTTAGTAAAACTGGAAACTATTGCATGATTTTAAGTAGGGAAATGAAGTGTTCTGTTAAGAACAAAAGCAATTTGTTAGCAATTTATTGATAGAGGCAACTTTATAAAATGATAAGAACTGGTGATGAGGAAACATTGTGTTTTGACTTGCAATTGGTCTTAGCTGCTGGGTGACCTCAAACCATTCACTTTACTTCTCTGGGGTTCAGCATTGTGACAAGAAAGAAGAAGAAGGGATTTACTTATAGATGATCTCTAAGTACCCTGGAACTGCCAAAAAGGCTTTAACAGTGAAATATGGTGAGAATGTTTATTATGAACCTCAATTTTATTCTATGATGTACTTGGAGAGATAAAATATTTAATTTCAGATCCTCCAAACTAAGAATAAATCTTGGAAGCTTAATAAAAGTACATCCATGATGTCATTCTCTCTTTACTTACTCCATCCTACCAAAAAAAAAAGAAATACATATTCTTCTCAGCTTTGTTCCAGGTAGTTGAGGTAGTATTAGACATAGTGCGAAAATTATCTGTTTTGGGACCCAAATATTTTGAAAGTTATTTAAATTCTCTGTTCTTGCCTTCTTATGATAGAAAATCTAGTACATGGTAATGATAAGTCAGATTGTTTTCTAACCATAACTACCCTCACATCACACAAAAACGCACATAGAAGGAGGGAGAAAGGAAAGCAGAGAGAAACAGTGACATAAAGAGGAAAGAGGATTTAGCTGTCTCAATATGCCTTTGGTATTGTATAGTTCTAGACTATGTGCCTATTGTCTGAATTAAAAGACGTGAGCTTCATTCATTCAACATTTATTGCCTGCTTGTTATCTGCTAGATACTATCCTGACTGCTGGTGATATGTTAACATAAAGGTGAAAGGACCTTGTTTCTAGAGTTGAAAGTAAGAAAGTAGTAATTCTGTCTCTGATATTAGGAGAAAGCTTTAGAGATGATATGGTGACTTTTACACCAGATCTTGATGAAAGAATAAGAAATGTTCAGACAAAGAAAATAGGACTGGCATTCTTGAAAGAAATGGCAGAGGAAAAGCCATATAGGCAAAAACCAAGAGTTTGCCTTTGGAAATGTTAGACCAGACCAGTTTGATATAACTGTAGTTTGGGATGAATTAGGTAGAATGGCAAGAGATGAACCTACAAATAGACTTAGATTGAATTATAAAATTGTGTATGCAATGCCATGATTTTTAAATTTATCCTTAGTCAACAGCAGCAATTTAAATTCTTTAAGAGAGCGGTGTTGGGAATTGAGGTCCTGTTTATAATACTCCTTTTTCCCATCCAAGATAAGAAACAACTTAAAGTTGTACTAATGATAGAGATCAAAATTATTACTAGATTAAATGTATGGACAAACTAGCTTCCTCATATTTCACCAAACAATAAATCCCTGTGTAAAGATGAACTGCTTCAAGCAGAAATATGCCCACAAATGTGGCCTTTTGTTCTGTTTTAATCAAGTAGAATGAGTAGCATGGATCTTCAAAGAGGAATCATCCTAGAAGGAATAACACATTTGAACACATCATGCTTTTGTTTTCTCAACTGAAAGGAAGTGCAAGTCCATATTGGGTAATTTGTCACATTTCATATAAATTGGTCCTTAGAAGTTTGATGCTATTCTGAAATAGCCTTTAATGTATTTATCTTAACTTGTAGCCTCAGTCCTTTTCACTGTTGATTGTAAGAGGAATTTAGAGAAAGTTCTCAAAATAGTCATCAGATAGGCTTTAGAAATTGATGACTGCACATATTTAATAAACATCTGCCATAATTATCTGAAACCATGAATATAGCATTAAGCTGAAAAATTATAAATGTAGAGAGTATGAAAATCCAAAAATGTCAGATTTTAAAACAGTCACATCATAGAACTCCTTTTTCTCCTTTCCCCTGAAAAATTTTTCATGACTGTTCTTGACATACATCTCCCTCTAATTTTTATGTGTACCTGCAGTTTTCTATCAATTCAGCTACAGCAGGAATCTGTCTAATGGCAGACCTTTACTGAGACAGACAGTTAATGGGAACAGTAGCAGCCCTGAGGTGTGTTTATACAGTCAGACTCACTTCCTCTACTTCTGTGATATATGAACTACTTCGGAAGTTTCCCAGCTGTTTCAGTGGATAAATCATGGCAGTAGGAGCTCATATTTAACCTTCACTGTACTGGCTCAATACTTTGTAGTCCTTTTCTTTTATCTCTTTGGCTGTATGCAAGAGATTTCAAACAGGCTTGTCCATGTGCAAACGACATTGTTCTCTCCATCTGCTCCCTCCGACCTCCTTTCATCCAGCTCAGGGAAATTCTGAGTCTCTTCTGAGGATTTGCCTATATGTCAGTCGAAATAAGATCAACACTCTGCTAGAAGTCAAGTGGTTTAAGGATTCATTTCCTGACAATAAAGCAAAATTGCTTCTGTTGGGGAAGGGGTGTTGTTCATGCATTCAGTGAAATCTCCTGGTACACAGTAGATATTGTTATATACCAGGTATTTCCTATTGTTTTAGGCAGCTCTAGCCACAGTCAGTAAATATTCCTGGGTAATAACTGACCTCAATTTCCCATCACCTTTCCACTGGTTCACTGTGCCCTTCAGGCTGACCTTCTCTTTGTTCCTGGATAATGCTTCAAGGCCTTTGCCTTTGCTCCTCCCTCAGCCTGGGGTACTCTTCCCAAAGATGTAGCTCCAGGGCTTACTTCTTTCTGTTTCTGTTGTATGTTGCCTTTTCAGAGTAGTCACCTGTATACCTTATCTAACATAGTATCTCCCTATCCTATTCTTTTTGTGTCCTAATTAGGATTAATTAGGTGATTAATCCTAATTTGTAATTATTTTATTTACTTTCTTGAATATAAAATCCACAAACATAGGGATTTGTGTTTTGTTCTCTGTGGTTTCACTGGCATACAGAACCATGTCTGGTATAATAAAAGATCAATTAGGTTTTTTAAGAAATTAATATAGATAAAGACCTTTGTTTTTTAACTTTTCAAAATGAACCCATATTCTACATATGATTCTGCAACTGGATATTTCCCACATAATAATATACATTGACTTTCATTGTGCATTAGTAACTATAGACCTATTTTTTACATTTCCATTCTTTTTAAAATTTCCAACTAAGTTCAGGGATACATGTGCAGGATATAGAAGTGTGTTACATGGGTAAACGTGTGCCATGGTGGTTTACTGCACAAATCATTGCATCACCCAGGTATTAAGCCCAGCATCCATTAGCTATTCTTCCTGACCCCCTCCCTCCTCTCACTAAAACCCTCCCACAAGCCCCAGTGTGAGTTTTTCCACCCCCATTTCTCCATGTGTTCTCATCATTTAGCTCCCACTTATAAGTAAGAACACGTGATATTTTGTTTTCAGTTCCTGTGTTAATTTGCTAAGGAACATGGCCTCCAGCTCCATCCATATTCCTGCAAAAAATACGGTCTCCTTCCTTTTTATGGCTGCATAGTATTCCATGGTGTATATATACATATGCAAATGTATAGGTACATTTTCTTTATCTGATCTGCAATTGATGGAAATGTAGGTTGATTCCATGTCTTTGCTGTTGTGAACAGTGCTGCAATGAACATACGCCTGCATATGTCTTCATAATAGAACAATTTATAGTCCTTTGGGTATATTCCCAGTAATGGGATTGGTGAGTCAAATGGTATTTCTGCCTCTAGGTCTTTGAGGAATCACCACAGTGTTTTCCACAATGGTAGAACTAATTTACACTTCTACCAACAGTATAAAAACATTCCTTTTTCTCCACAACCTTGCCAGCATCTGTTGTTTTTTGACTTTTTAATAATAGCCATTCTGACTGGTATGAGATGGTATCTCATTGCAGTTTTGACTTGCATTTCTCTAATGATCAGTGATATTGAGCTTTTTTTCATGTTTGTTGGCTGCATGTATGTCTTTTTTGAGAAGTATTTGTTCATGTCCTTTGCTCACTTTTTTGGGGGGTTGTTTGTGTTTTTTCTGTAAATTTGTTTAAATTCCTTAGAGATGCTAGATATCACACCTTTGTCAGATGGACAGATTGCAAAAATTTTCTCCCATTCTGTAGGCTGGCTGTTTATTCTGTTGATAGTTTCTTTTGCTGTGCAGAAGCTCTTTAGTTTAATTAAATTCCGTTTGTCACTTTTTGCTTTTGTTGCAATTGCTTTTGGTGACTTCATCATTGTATTGGTCTGTTTTCACAGTGCTATAAAGACCTACCTGAGACTGGATAATAAAAGAGGTTTAATTGACTCACAGTTCCTCATGACTGGGGAGGCCTCATGAAACTTACAATCATGGTGGAAGGCAAAGAGGCATGTGTTACATGGCAGCAGGCAAGAGAGCTATGTGAAGGAGTAACCATCAAACTCTTATGAAACCATCATATCTCATGAGAACTGACACACTATTATAAGAACAGCATGGAGGAAACCACCTACCTGATCCAATCACCTTCAACCTGGTCCCTCCTTCAATATGTGGGGATTATGGGGATTACAATTTGAGATGAGATTTGTTGGGGCCCAGAGCCAAACCATATCATTCTGCCCCTGGCTCCTTCCAAATATCTCACATCCTTTTTACATTTCAGAACCAATCATGCCTTCCAAAGAGTCCCCTGGAGTCTTAATTCATTCCAGCATTAACACGAAAGTCCAAGTCCAAAGTTTCATCTGAGACAAGGCAAGTCCTCTCTGCCTATAAGCCTGTAAAATAAAAAAAACAAGTTAGTTACTTCCAAGATACAATGGGGGTATGGGCATTGGATAAGTGTTCCCATTCCAAATGGGAGAAATTGGCCAGAACATAAGGGATACAGGCCCCCATGCAAGTCTGAAATCCAGCAGGGCAGTCATTAAATTTTAAACTCCTAAATAATCTCCTTTGACTCCATGTCTCACATCCACGTCATGCTGATGTAAGAAGTGGGCTTCCATGAAATTGGGCAGCTCCACTCCTGTGGCTTTGCCGGTAGGTCATATTCCCCCTCCTGGCTGCTTTCCAGTCTGGTGTTGAGTGTGCAGCTCTTCCAGGTGCACAGTGCAAGCTGTTGGTGGATCTATCATTCTTGGGCCTGGAGGATGGTGGCCCTCTTCTTACAGCTCCACTAGGCAGTGCCCCGGTGGGGAATCTGTGTGTGGGGGGGTCCAACTTCACATTTCCCTTTCACACTGCCCTAGCAGAGGTTCTCCATGAGGGCTCTACCTGTGAAGCAAACTTCTGCCTGGACATCCTCTGAAATCGAGGCAGAGGTTCCCAAACCTCAATTCTTGACTTCCATGTGCCTGCAGGCCCAACACCATGTGAAGTCACCAAGGCTCGGGCAATGACCAAGCAATGGCCTGAGTTGTATATTGGCCCCTTTTAACCATAGCTGGGACACAGGGCACCAAGTCCCAAGACAGGCACCCAAGTCCCAAAACTGCAAGGCCTTGGGCCCAGCCTGCTAAACTATTTTTTCCTCCTTGGCCTCTGGGCTTGTGATGGGAGGGGCTGCCACCAACATCTCTGAAATGCCCTGGAGACATTTTCCCCATTGTCTTGGCCATTGACATTTGGCTCCTTGTTATTTAAGCAAATTTCTGCAGCTGGCTTGACTTTCTCCCCAGAAAATGGGTTTCTCTTTTCTATTGCATCATCAGGCTGCAAATTTTCCAAACTTTTATGCTCTGCTTCCTTTTTAAACATAAGTTCCAATTTCAGATCAAATCTCTCAAGTTCAAAGTTTTCCACATCTCTAGGGTGGGGGCAAAATGCCACCAGTCTCTTTGCTAAAGCATAGCAAGAATGATATTTGCTCTTGTTCCCAATAAATTCCTCATCTCCATCTGAGACCACCTCAGCCTGGACTTCATCGTTCATATCATTGTCAGCATTTTGGTCAAAAACCATTCAACAAGTCTCTGTGAAGTTCCAAACTTTTCCATAGTTTCCTGTATTCTTCTGAGCCCTCCAAATTGTTCCAACCTCTGCCCATTACCCAGTTCCAAAGTCACTTCCACATTTTTTGGTATCTTTATAGCAGTACCTCTCTCCTAGTACCAATTTACTGTATTAGTCCATTTCACACTGCTATGAAGACATACGTGAGACTGGGTAATTTATAAAGAAAAGAGGTTTAATTGACTCACAGCTCCACATGGCTGATGAGGCCTCAGGAAACCTACAATCATGAAGGAAGGGGAAGACGCAAGTCTTACATGGCAGCAGGTGAGAGAGAGCTGTGTAAAGGAGAAATCATCAAACTCTTAATAAATCATCAGATCTCATGAGAAGTCACTTACTATGACAAGAACAGAATGGGAAAAATCACCACCATGATCCAATCATCTCCCACCTGGTCCTTCCTTTGACATGTGGGGAATTATGGAGATTACAATTTGAGATGAGATTTTGGTGGGAACACAGAGCCAAACCATTTCAGTCATGAAATCTTTGCCTGCATCTATGTCGTGAATGGTATTGCCTAAGTTTCCTTCTAGAATTTTTATAGTTTTAGATTTTACATTTAAGTCTTTATCTTGAGTTGATTTTTGTATATGGTGTTAGGAAGAAATCCAGTTTTGATTTTCTGCATATGGCTAGCTAATTCTCCCAGCATTATTTATTAAATAGAGAATCCTTCCCCCATTGCTTGTTTTTGTCAGGTTTGTCCAAAATCAGATGGTTGTAAGTGTATGTATAAACTTATTTTTTTAAATCTGAATATTATTATACTATATGGATTTCCTATACTTTACTAATTGAATTTTCTATTGATAAGTAGGCAAGATTTTTCTTCGTGAGGAATGCATCTTTATCAAAATAAATATTTTTTTACGTATTTCTTTACATACTCGTACCAAAATTTCTATAGAATACATTTCAAAAATTGGAAGTCCTAGGTCAAACAGTATGTGAACTTAAAGTCTTATATATCATAAATTTCATTTCAAAATGAAAGCAATGATTTGCATATTCTCCAAGTATAAATGACTATACCTTATTCCTCACGTCTTTACCGTCACTGAATAGAATCAGAATTTAAATACTTTATCTATTTATAGGTAAAATTGTTTATCTCATTTTATTTTGTCACATATGATGGTAGTTGAGATCTAAAATCTTTAGGTACTTCTATTTGATGAAAATACAAAACCTTTAGTCTGACATTTAGGTTACATTACTGTAATTCCAACCTCAACTCTATCATTCTTTACAAAGATTCTGTGCTTCAGGCATGGGCCTCATTAGCAGCACAAGTCCACTTGATCATTTCTGTGCTTTGCAGTTTTCTCTTACCTGAATGTCCTTTATTTTTCACTATTTTTCCTGAAATCCTAGCCATTTGTCAAACCTGATTCAAATGTCATGTGCTACATGAAGCCTTCTGGGATAAACCCTGTTGAAGCTAGTTTTTGTTTTTCTTCATCTATTGCATTAATTTTCCCTCCACAGGGTACTCGTATCCTAATTTGCTGATACATCTAATTTTACCTACTGGATTTTAAGGTCCTTAAGAATCTGGAATTATGAAATGTATGTCTTGCTCTCCCACAGCTCTTAGCGTGGTGCCCTCCATTAGAAACTGTCTGTTGAAAGAAAGAGTGCATGCATGCATGTCTAACGCTGCCCAGTACATAAATAAGCATCATTGAAGAAAAGAGATGTCATGCAAGAAGAATAATTCTAATGAAAACAAATTGGCATTCATTTCATAGAACACACTGTATACAAAACTCATTTAAATCTGCAAGGAGGAAATATTTCTTTTCCTTTACTCTTGAAAAAATCAAGCCTAAAATTACTGCAGTGTATTCCTCAGGAATTTAGGAATGCAAAAAGGAAAGATTTCATTTATAAAAAAGAAAACAGTTTAAGTGGCTGCTGCTTAAGTAGAAGTAATTTTAAAGACTTGATTTTCACCAGTTGTTCCAACAGTAGAGATTTAAAAGGGAAATGAGACAAGTTTTTTTTTTTTTTTAATTTTAATTTCAGTTCCTGGATACATATGCAGAACGTGCAAGTTTGTTACATAGGCATACGTGTGCCATGGTGGTTTGCTGCACCTATTGACCTGTCCTCTAAGTTCCCTCGCCTCATTCCCTATGCCCCAACAGGCCCTGGTGTGTGTTGTTTCCCTTCCTGTGTCCATGTGTTTTCATTTTTTCAACTCCCACTTATGAGTGAGAACACGTGGTGTTTGGTTTTCTGTTCCTGTATTAGTTTGCTGAGGATGATGACTTCCAGCTTCATTCATGTCCCTGCAAAGGACATTATCTCATCTTTTTCATGGCTGCATAGTATTCCATGGTGTATATGTACCACATTTTCTTTATCCAGTCTATCATTGATGGGCATTTGGGTTGGTTCCATGACTTTGTTATTGTAAATAATGCTGCAGTAAACATACACGTGCATGTGTCTTTACAGTAGAATGATTTATAATCCTTTGGGTGTATACTCAGTAATGGGATTGCTGGGTCAAATGGTATTTCTGGTTCTAAATCCTTGAGGAATAGCCATACTGTCTTCCATAATAGTTAGAACTAATTTATATTCCCATCAACAGTGTAAAAGTGTTCCTATTTCTCCACAACCTCACCATCATCTATTGCTTCTGGACTTTTTAATAATTCGCATTCTGAGTGGCATGAGATGTTATCTCATTGTGGTTTTGATTTGCATTTCTCTAATGATCAGTGATGCTGAGCTTTTTTTCATATGTTTGTTAGCCGCGTAAATATCTTCTTTTGAGAAGTGTCTGTTCTTATCCTTTGCCCACTTTTTGGTGGGGTTGTTTTTTTCTTGTAAATTTGTTTAAGTTCCTTGTAAATTCTGGATATTAGACCTTTGTCAGATGGGCAGATGGTACAAATTTTCTCTCATTCTGTAGGTTGCCTGTTCAGTCTGATGATAGTTTCTTTTGCTGTGTGGAAACTCTTGAGTTTAATTAGATCCCGTTTGTCTATTTTGGCTTCTGTTTCAATTGCTTTTGGTGTTTTTGTCATTAAGTCTTTGCCCATACCTATGTCCTGAATGGTATTGCCAAGGTTTTCATGGTTTGGGGTTTTACATTTAAGTCTTCAATCCATCTTGAGTTAATTTTTGTATAAGGTGTAAGGAAGGGGTCCAGTTTCAGTTTTCTGCAGATGGCTAGCCGGTTTTCCCAGCACCATTTATTGAATAGGAGATCATTTCCCCATTTCTTGTTTTTGTCAGGTTTGTCGAAGATCAGATGGTTGTAGATGTGTGGTGTTATTTTTGAGGCCTCTGTTCTGCTCCATTGGTCTATATGTCTGTTTTGGTACCAGTACCATGCATTTTGGTTACTGTAGCCTTGTAGCATATTTTGAAGTCAGGTAGTGTGATGCCTCCTGTTTGTTCTTTTTGCTTAGGGTTGTCTTGACTATATGGGATCTTCTTTGACTCCATATGAAATTTAAAATAGTTTTTTTTTTCTAATTCTGTGAAGAATGTAAATGGTAGTTTGATGGGAATGTCATTGAATCTAAAAATTACTTTGGGCAGTATAGCCATTTTCATGATACAGATTCTTCTTATCCCTGAGAATAGAATGTTTTTCCATTTGTTTGTGTCCTATAAAATGAGACAGTTTTGTAGAAGTGTTTTGTTAATGTAAAATACTAAACAAATAGGTTATTGTATTCAACAGCACAGTCAACCAAATGCATTTCCAACCATATAAGTTTGAAGTATTCTCATCTAAATCTGTAGTGAGAAGAAGCATATCCTCAGTGATTTCCAGACTGTTAAAATAAGATCCCTAATAATAAAGCTGAGTGTAATATCAAAGATGGATCAGAACTGATCTGTAAGATGCCAAAGGTCAGAGACTTTGTCTATTTTCTTTAAAATAGTTTATTTAGTGTCTAAAGGAGAGTAGCTGCTTAGCCAATATTTGTTGAACCAAATTAAATTTGGGGCAGGACTAAATAGAATTTGAAAAAAAATGATTGTGATGTTATCAGAGCACAACTTTCTAAAATGTAAATAAGAATTATGTCACCAAAACAAAAGATCTGTGTTTTCAGTACATATTATTGTGACATAGTTACTATTTTGCAAATGCAGTTTTTGATTAAAGCAAAAATTCAAGTGTTATGAACAAAAATTCGTTTAAAATAATAGAAGAATTTAGTTTGTCCATATGTGACAGTTGGCATTGTGTTCTGTTTTATGTAACAGAGAATCCAACCACAGAGGTTTAACCCAAAAATTGTTTATGTTTTCCACTAACAAGCAGTTAGAAGGTGTGCAGTCCAGGGCTGGTGCAGTTGCTCATGGATGACTTTAGAAAATTTCCTTTTAATATTTCTATGGTTGCTGCACATTCAATATGATGTCCACATTGATGGTTTAAAGATGTGGGAAGGATGAAATACATTTTAAGGATATGTCAGCAAATTCTGTGATATTTTATCAGGAAAAAGGAAAAGAAAAGAAAAAAGCTTTCTTAGAAGCTATTATGAACAGCCCACTTCTTCTATCTCACTGGCCAGAGGAATGACATCTCCCTGATTTGTTGAGATCAGTCACTATTTATCCTTTGGGGCATATGAAAGGTTTTACCCTCTCTGCAAATCAGAGATTTTTTCATTACCATCAGGGCTGGGATTATGGTGAAGTGAGTGAGACATTTGCCTCTGATGTAGAATTTACGGGGGTGCCAAAAATCTCAGGAAAAATATATATGTTAATGCAAAAAATTTAAAAAATGACATTGATATTAAAAAACTCATGATGAATAAGATATCAAAACTCTAAGTAAAGAAAGGATCCCACTCACAACTTGCATGACTCATTGAACCAGTTTCATCTTAATCCTAGCTGATTACCTGACCAAATAAAGGTTCTTTTATTAGGAATGAAATAGGAAAATTCAGGTGGGTGATGAAGGAACAAGACAGGAGGGACGGATGTTAGTGAGGGGATGGACAAAGTCAACCACAACATGTTTGACTGACCACAGTTAATTAAAAAATGGTCTTTTATTTTCTTCATGTTTTCTTTGAAGTTACTGGACAATTAAAAATGCGAAAAAGAAAAATTTCTTAAAAGTCAAGTTTGTCCATAAGAACAAATAGTTCTTAATAGTAGATTACATCACTTAAATAATAGTACACACTCTCAAGCACCAGCAAAATGGATGCAGTTTCTTTATTCAAAATGATCAAGGCAAAGTTGAATTTTATCAAAAATTAGAACTTCATAAAGTTTAATTCTTCTTTAAAGAAATGACAAGAGGGTGAAAATAGGCAGAAAACCATTTTTCAATATTTTTCAAATTGTCTGAGATGAAAGAAAAAAGGGGTTATTTACCTAAAAATCAAAATGAGGAATTGCATCAGAGCTATCTGATGGATAGATAGAAGCTCAACAGCAGAAGGAAATAATATTTATTTATTTATTTTCCCAAAATGGAGTCATATTTAGTCACATCTTTTTTCCTTCCCCCCTTTTTGTTTGTATAGTATTTCAAAGTTAAGGATACATTGTATTTAAATATAAAATTATTTTTGCCAGGTGAGAAACCTCTACATTAGCACTTTCATTAGAAATATGAAGGCCACAAATCTAATTTTAAATTTTCTACTAACCACATTAAAAATAAATAATGAACGGATAAAATTAGTTTAGTAATATACTTGGATTAAATATGTCTAAAATATTAAAGTGTTAAGTTTTTGACACTTTACATTTTGTTGTTTTTTAAAAAATATCATACGTCTTCAAAATCTGATGTATGTGTATTTTATACTTAATACCACATATCAATTCAGACTAGCCATATGTCAAAGTCACATGTGGCTAGTGGCTACTGTATTGGACAGTGCAGCACTATATGTGTCTAACTTTAACCTTTGTTATATGTCTAACATCAGCCTATTTGATATCAAAAATTGTTCAGGCCAGGCAAGGTGGCTCACACCTATAATCCCAGCACTTTGGGAGGCTGAGACAGGAGGATCACTTGAGCCCAGGAGCTCGAAACCCAGCCTGGGCAACATAGGGTGACCCCATCTTTACAAAAAATAAAAATAATTTAAAAAATAGCTAGCATGGTGGTACATATCTGTAGTCTCAGCTACTTGGAAGGCCAAGACAGGAGGATTGCTTGAACCCAGGAGGTTGAGGCTGCAGTGAGCTGTGATTGCATCACTACACTCCAGCCTGGGAGACACAGTGAGACCCTCCCTCAAACAAAAACAAAAAATTGATCAGTATGTCATGCACAAAAGGTCTTTTCTAAAAATATGGCATTAATACTGAGCTGGAAAGGCACAAGCTATATAAAAGCACCATAATCTTATTTGTATAACTGGCTTTTAATGGTAGAACTCCAGTGACAGGAAAAACACAATGCTGAATTGCTTCAATTTTTTCATGTGCCACCTGAAATTATATTAGCTGACATGACTCAGTAAAAAGTATTCATTATTCTAAGAGCCATCATCAGTTTATTACAGACTAATCAATAGAATTCTCATCACCTGTTCTAAGATTTTTAAAAGTAAACGTCAATTCTTTATGTGTTAGACCAAGAGTTTAGTTGCAGACCCCTTTAGAACACCAGCAAATGGCTCTAGGCTTTGCAGCACTGACTCAGTTAAATTAATGGAAAACAATTTTTTGTTTAGCTCCTTCACCGTTTTTAATGAATAGTGCCTTTATATCACTTATCTTTTTCAATTGTCATATCCTATGAAAAGAAAACCTTGGAAAAACACAGTTTTGGGTGATGGGAAACCTAAGACGGAAATAACATGAAAGATTAGAATATATGTATACATACACACACAGATAGATAGCATTTAGGGCTCATTTGTTTCTTAGCATATTGATATTAACTTTGATGGACAAGAAGGTACAAAGCAAAAAACATGCCATAAAATTGGTTAGGATTTTTTCTCATAGATAAGAGATTCTCTTATTCTGAGAGTCCAACAGAAGGAGAGAAACTGAATTATTACCTAGTTTGAAATTGAAGAAGAATGCTGATGTGAGTAAAAAAGTTTGGCATTCCTGTTCTCAAATGCTACCCAAAGGACACAAAAAGAAATCTTTTGAGAAGACCAAGAGAACTACTTAAGAGCTTCTTTGTTGTTACTATAAAATTGTTTACCTGAATTTCAAAAGTATTAATTCTTTAATTCGTAAGATTAGAAGGTAAATCACAGTGCAATTTACCCCAACATTTTATTGTGAAAGTTACTAAACAGAGCAAACTTGAAACAATATATCCATCACTTAGCTTTAACCATTACATTTTATTGTACTTGTGCTATCACATTTCTCCTCATTATTGCCCTCTAACCATTATCCTATTTCATTTTTTGTACATTAAAAAATGAATTGCAGAACTCAGAAATGTAGAAATACATTAGCTTGCATACTACTAAATAAAGTTCAGTATCTGATTACAGCATTTTCTTTTGATGTAAAATTTATATACAATTTATTGTACAAATCTCAAGTGCATATTCACTATGTTTTATCAAATACATGCAATTGTGTAGTGCAAATACTTATCAAGATATAGACATATCACCTACAAATTTCCCTCCTGTCCCTCACCAGTGTATCTCCCTCACTTCTCAAGATAAACACTATGTTAATTTTTTGGACCAAGATTAATTTTGCCTGTTCTAGAATTTTATTTGAATTCAAATCATATACTATATACTTGTATATAAGACTTTTTCAAAGATAATGTTTTTAAGGTTTATCTATGTTGGTGCATGTATGAGTAATTTGCTCCTTTTCATTCCTAAGTAGTATTTCATTGCATGAATATATTATAATTTATTTGTTAATTTTCCCTTTGATTTATACCTAGGTTGTTATTTATAGTGTGCTATGAATATTGTTGCATATGTCTTTTGTGTACATAGGTTTCACTTTCTTGAGTAAATACTGAGAAGTAGAATTGCTGGGTTATAGAATAGATGTTGTATTTGAGTTTATGCAAAATTAGTAGACTATTATTTCCCAAAGTAATTGCAACACTTTATACTCTCACAATATATATAAGAGTGCTCATTGCTCTGGATTTTCACCATCATTTGCTATTTATTGTCATTTATGAACTGATGAAAAATGGAAGCAAAGATTAATAAGGAATTTTTAGATCATATATGTTATGATAAAAATTAGTCCCAATTCATAGGAGAATATTTTTATCATCACATTACACTTCTTACCAAATGTTAAGATTTAGTAGTGGTTTTGTTCATGTATTTTGAAATCTTATACTATATATGGTCATATAACTCAAAGGACTAGTGTACTGCCAGATGGTAAATAATAAGCACTTTCCTTATAATTTCATTCAAAATTTACTTTAAATATAAGATGTCTTTTCCTTATCTAAAAAGTAGTTGATGAAAAAGGAATAGAAGTCGATCTTTAAGAACTGTAGATTTTTACCAATATGAAGCCTTTGAGGTAGAAATGCTTAAGACATAAACTCCTAATACAAAAGATTTTAGAGCTTAGAAGAAAACTTTTTCTTTTCTTTCATTTTAATCATTATATCTGCATCAAGCTATGGGAGAAAAGGAGGCATTATGAATATGAAGGAATTATCCTGATATCATTTCACAAGGTAGCTACTCATGTCTAGAGGCAAAGATAATTGAAAATTTAGGCAGATGGGTGTGGTAATAATTTCTAGTAAAGTTAATTATGTTAGTATGGGGCCACTTCATAGTGAAGTATTAATAAAGGAAATTACATAGACACTGTTCATTGTACTCAATGAATATTAAATATGAGGATAGATGAGTGAAAGAGACTTTAGAGATATATTTTGATCTGATCTCATTTGTGTGGCTGATGAAGATTAAAGACTTTTTGAGTTGTTATTGTTATTTGTGCTCCTATTTTAAGCAGCCTTCTATCTTTTAATGCTAAAACTCTAGCATTATAAGCTTGTGGATACGACATATTTATGAATACTTATGGGATATTAAACATATTACTTTTCAGTGATGCATATTTTTCTTTCTAATTTTATTTCACACTCTACTTTGTTAGCATTTGCAGTGCTTCTTTGGCAATTTGTTACCTGTCTTTTGAGTTTGTACTTTCAAATATACACACAGTCATAATGGCTTCTGAGATCAAGCGCTTCCCCTTCCCCAACCTACCCTCAGTGAGAGCTACATTTGTGCGGATATCTCACAAAGGTCAAGGTATCAATTAAGAAGAGATCATCAGGTGTCAGAGGGCCTTAAGCTTTGGTAGGAAATAGCCAGCCAAGAAATTTGATTAACAAAATTCATGAAGAGTTAAATTCTCTAAAAAAAGAAAAGCCCTAAGACCTAGACACATGAATTTTCAGTAGAATTTGGCATTGGATGCACGTCCCTCTTCTTCTAAGAGGAACATATAGAATACTAAACTGTAACCACACCATGATTACATCATAAAAATGTGGGCATAGAGACAATGGGACATAGAAAACCGCTATTTTATTTTTCATTGTTTTCATTCACACTCATACACATTTATAAGACTTTTTGTGTGTGTGATACAGATTTTAAAAAAGGGTTTTATTTAACTATGGAGGATTTGTGGATAGAGTTCACCCTCTTTACCAGGAAATAATAAAAGTGAGTGTGGTATAGGGACAATTATGAGCCACTTGATTATAAATAATTTCTTCATTTTTTATTTTTAAATAGGCTTTGGCCACCTCTCTCTTCCTCAGTGGTTACCTTTCTGAGTTTACAGCTATCATACAGGCTCCTGCAAGCAAGGGGACAAGCCTGAAGCATCCAATCCAGGGTTCCTTATGCTTACTATGACACTAATTGGTTCTTGTCTTACCTGCGTAAGTTGAACCCAAAGTTCATAAGAAATATTCACCCTTCTGAGGAAAGGGTTATGCTAAAATCAAGAATAGGGGTTTAGCCAGAAAATAGGATGATTAATGACAACAGGAGAGAAACTGTGGTTTGAAGACAACGCATTTGGGCTTGCCATGGATTTATCTTGAGAAAACTGTTGTAAAGAAAGGAAGCCAAGTTAAGGCTTTGGACATAGACTAACCCTAAAAATAATGTTTTTCCTTTTCCAATATCGTGTAAATTTTCAGTTTGTCAGTTTTATAGAGTAATTAAGAAAAGTATATTAGCCATTTATCACATTTTTAATGATAAGTTTGGCTCTAGTTATGTAAGATCCTTGAATATGGATGTACGTAGCGTTTCAGAACAGTGTCAGCAATTGCTGGATTGGACAATAGTACCAGTAAAATGATTTTAATTTCATCTACTAATTTAAATTGGTTGCCTTGCTTTCTTCAAGCAGTGTGGTCTTTTTTTTAATTGTGCAGGCTTTCATTAATGTACCAGTGAGGATGATAGAAAACAATTCATTTATGTAATTGCAACTAGCCTGTCATACCCAACTTGGGAAAGCAGCAACTCCTACAGCATGAGGTCCACATTATGCAACCCAGGCTGGCATTTAGATGAGTTCCTTTTCGTTGAAAATATATGAACTTCTAATTCTTTAACTGTATAAGTAATACATATGTAAATCTACATTATGCAAATGTAAAATCTGTTTTAGTTAAGAAGTAAATCCACAGTAGCAATTTAGTTGTCCATTTTAGACATTGAGAAAGTGTAGGCATCAATAATAAGGAAATACTTGAAAGATAACAAAGTCACGGAATTATATATGATTCTGGTCTGTATCAGCTATCTGTTTCTATCAAAAAAAAAAAAAAAAAAAAACAAAAACAAAAAAAACCAAGGTTTAATGCCTTAAAACAGCAAACACTTATAACCTTATGATCTCATGATCTCACAGTTTCTGAGGATCAGGATCTGCAAGTGGCTCAGCAAAGTGTTTCTAAGTCCATGTGTCTGTGGAATAAATACTTAATTTTCTTAATGACTAATTTTTACTCTTTCGTAAACTTTCCAAGATGAAAAACCTTCCAAGGTGCATTCTTCTTACCTGCCTACTCAAAAACAACATATTGACCACATTTCAATGATTTACTCATCATGTAGACTCTTTATTAAGAACATTATCAATATTATTTAATGATCAAATAGTGATATAGTCCTGATCTCTAGTTTTCCCCTACATTAATATTCTCGTTCCACTCTGTATGCTATAATATTGTATCTACCCTTTGCATATCTTGCTCTCTCTTACATTCTTAGCTTTTTTGACAGGTACTTCTTATTCTTGTCATATCATCATTCCTAAGCAAACCCTCCCTCAAAACACACACCCTTCATCTCATATTAACAAATATTTAATGAGCCTCTGCTGAATTGTGGACTTGAGCTAGCTCGTGGTGGACACAAAAGTGAATTGCACATTGTCTCTTTCCTTAGAGAATACACTGTTCATTTATTGGGGATGTGAGTGGCCCAGAGAGACATGATTACTTAATAAAGTCATTAATAATATACTACAAAATATAATGAGGTCCAAAAAGATTATCTTTTTGTGCGAGTCAGAGATATCTCTTCAGAGTAGGAGACATAAGATATCGAAATTAAAAGATGGATAGATAGGGACTTTTGGGTAGATGAGAAGGGGTAGGGAATTTTTGGTAAAGGAAGTAATATGTGCCCTTCACAGAGGTCTTATAAGAACGTGGTTCATTTTAAGTATTTCCAGTATAGTGTGGTGGGACTTTGGGGATTAGGAAACAATGAGGTCAGGAGATGGGCGTTTCACAAGTTGGTAGCTAGTGAGATAGGTTGGAACTAAATGTTTCATGATTTATATAGTAAAAAGCTTCACATGTGTGCTCAGGAATCTGACTATTTGTGGTTCACTTCTAATTTTGCATTTGCTATCCATGTGACTTTGGGCAAGTTGCTTAATCTTGCTTTTCTTGTCTGCAAAATGCATATAATATTGTTTGCTTCCTAATTTGTTCGAAGGATTCAGTGAGACAAATGCAAAACACTTAGCAGAGTGACCAGACTCAGTAAGTGTTCGGCAAATATTAGTTTTATTATCACTATTATTAATTTATCCCAAGGATTATACAATTTATTCTGTAGTTCAGAGGAGCCTATCTCAGTTGCGTAGGCAACATGGTGACAGAATCAGATTTGTGTGTTTAGTTTCACTGATAACAGTGTCAAGAGTGTTAAGAGCAGGCTTCTTTCCCCTCTGGTCTCCTTACCTCCAGTCTAAGTGCCTACTAGTCCAAAGACTTAGGAAGAGCTCTGGCTTAAGTAGAAGATAGTCATGTATTCACTCATTCATTAAACGAATATTTCCTGAGCCCTATTTTGCGCCAGGCACTAAACAAAGTTTCTATACATGTGGATTTATTCTACTGAATAAGACTTATCAATTGATAAACTTCATAAACAAGCTTCTTAACTTACTAAAGCATAGTTTTAGTTTGTAATGAGAAATATTAGATAGACATTGGATACAGAATTAATTTTCTTACTGGTTTCAAAAAATCTCACTCTTTTTTTCCTTTGAACAGTAATATGATCAATGTTTACAATACCTAAAAATGATTTTGCTGTAAGTAAATATAAAATACTTTCAAAAAGAACTATCCCGGGTTTAATCTCAGATTAAGTACAATAACTACATTGTAGTGACACAAATCCTGCTGGTTAATTCAACTAATTGAACAACAAACATGCAAATACAGTCTGATCTAATAAATACAATAAAAAGGGTAAGTATTGAATACTAGGCCCGCACTCAGAGAGGCCATCTCACTCCACTTAGAGGTGCCAGGGATAACATCCCACAAGAGACATCAGCTGAGGTTAGTCATGCAAATAGATCATTCTAGTCAGAGGGAAAGCATGTGCCATGGCCCAGAAATGCTTGGGAAAAAGTCAGTATATGTGAAGTCTATAGTGTGAGGGGGTAGTGCTAAAGCTAGAGATGTAAACCAGATCCTGAAGGGCTGATATGCCATTTTAAGAAGTATGGTATGTAGTCTAAGAGCTGTGGAATTCCATAGACATGTTTTTGCAGGGGAATGACATCAAGACATGCATTTAATAAATTATTTTGATGAACATATGGAGAAAAGTTTGGAGACAAACAGGATTTAAGCACAGGAGACCAGTTAGGAGTCCATTCCTGTAATTCTAGCTAAAATAATGATGGTCTGAACTAACCTAGTAGCAGTGGGCCAACGGAAAGTGAATTACTTTCAGGGATATTAGGGAGATAGAAGCAACAGGACTCAGTGATCTATTTGATGAAGGAGAGAAAGGAGGCCAGTGTATCTCTGTCTTGGACAACTGATTGGATGGAGGTTCATACACTAAGCTAAGGAACTAGAAGACAGGCAAGTTTGAAAGGAAAATATCCTGTTACTGAAAAGGTGACAAAATACAAGAACTTATATTTGCTCACTTTTACCAAAAAAGACGATGAAAAATACAGAAATGCTGTTTCAACAGTTCAAAAGGATGCACAATCAACAATGATTTTTCCTTGTCTTATGTTGAAGATCATATTGTAGTTTAAAATATCTGAATACTGAATACAGTTATAGGCTTGGTTGGGTATGTGTGCTTCCCTGCCTCGGGCTGACAATTTTTGATGTCTGTGCTGACTGATACAATTTGGAGGGATGAACCGAATTATTTTCCTATCCACCACTTCTATTTATACAGAAATTACACTTGACTGTAGTGACACTAATCATGGCAGAACTGATCAAATTCAGCTCCCCTGCTGATGAACTGGGCCAATAAGTCATTCATGACTGACAGGTGTTTCTGTTCCTGCTTTCCTTTCCTTTTTTTCCCCCACTTTTAAACACGTTGGAATTTTATAAGCCACTTTTCTTTACGCTCCCACATATATGTCCTTTCAGAGGAAATGCCAGGGAGGGTTTGTTTGATTCAGAGACACAGCTTTCATTTAGCTCTTTCTACTCTTTCCTTCTCCCTCTGAATGAGTACAAGACCCAGGAGAGCTGAGACAGGGGTTCTTGACTTTGTGTGTCACAGACGCTTATGCTTGTCTGGTGAAGCCTGTGGGCCCCATCCAGAAACATTTAAAAATACATCAAATAAAATGCATGAGATTACAAAGGAAACCAGTTATACTGAAACACATTTGTTGAAATATCATTAAATTTTTTTTCTGATATTGTAATGTATGTGTTCTTTTTATAATTAATTAAAAGCTCTAGCAGGAAATTTAATAACCAATATAATTTCAAAGTAGTCGTCAATGTCAATAATATTTTGCAATATCTTCAAATGTAATATAGGAAAATACCTGTATTTATTGATGACACACAGATATCTAAAACTACTCTGATTTGTCAGCTACATTCATAACTGATGGGAATGCTAAATTTCAATCAGAGTTCAGTGAAAATGAAGGTGTATTTTTTTCCTGTCTGAAGCTCACAGACCCCTGAATTCTGTGGTCGCCAGTTTAAGAACCTCTCGCTTCTTGGGTTACAGTATGCATGGTAATTATTTGGAGAACTTGTTAAAATGCAGAATTATGGATGCCGCCTCCATCCCCAGGAGATGATGACTCAGAAGGTCTGGGGCGGGGTCCAAGAATATATATTTTAAACATATACCTGAAATGTGATTCTCATAAATCTTGTTCCAGAATCATCTTTTGAGAAATAAAAGCTTAGGATATAGAATAAGATTTGTAAAGACATTGGGATGGGATATGACTATTAGATCATTATCCTTGCGTCAACATTCCAACTTTGGAACCTTTTTTATAATAATTATTATTTAAATAAATATATAAGTTATACATACAGTATTTAAAATGTGCATAGAATATTTTATGTGGGTAAATAATTATGAGTTATTACTATGTGTTGCATCAACATTTTTCTCTGAAAGACACACTTTTTTCTTAAGACAAGCTTTAAATAAAACATTTGACAAAATATCACTAAAGCGTAGCAAGTGGTAATAATCATAAATGCAATGCAGTGTAGTCCTGTGACATTGAAATCATTTCAGTAATTTTACAGTACATTTGAATTGCGGCACCATTCATCCGCTGAGTTTCCATTAACTTTGCTTAAAATCTCTCTGTCCACAAAGAAGCACAAGTGTCAAGTTTCTCCTTCATGCTCAGAGACCTGGCTTGAATCACAATTCTGCAGAAGATAATTGTTATTAATTAAAACATTCCTATCAGGCTGTGTTTTGTTTTAATGTATATTGAACAGGTTCATAACCTCTGCTGTCTCCATGATTGGAAAAGAAAAATAAGAGAGTACTGTTTGTTAAGTCTCCCCAGCTCTCCTGGGGTTTCCCTGATGTCATTGAACAGGATTTTTGATTGGTTGATATCTTTTAAAAAAAGAAGTAAAGACACAATATTATAACACATTGGAGAGCAGGCTCATTATTATCAAATTAGATTCAGTGACCTTCACTGCCACTTACAGGGAAGAGACAGGCAGCATATCAAGGATGGTTTGCAGTGAGTAAATCCACACTAAGTGCCACTCAACATAACTAGCCTAGACATGTCTTTGTGCTATTTTAACATGTCAGTTTTTAAACTCCTAACATACTAAATACTGTGATACATAGATTCAAGTGAGTAATATTTACAGAAAACTATGCGCATATGTTTTTATTGAAATAAATTTTATTCCAAAGGACACCTCCCCAGTGTGCGTGTGCCATTTGTAGATAAAATCCCCAGCTTCCTTAATTTATAGAAAAATCAATAATTTCCTTGTATATTAAGGCAGGGCTGGCATGGTCAAAGTTTGTTGTTTAGCTTAAAATACGTGTATATCCTTTAAACCATGTGAATCATTTTCTTCCTTCTCTGTACACAAGTTATTTCCCTTTTAACTTGGTGTAAAGACAGAGGAGACAACTCTTAGTAGAATTGCCATTGCTGAAAGAATTCATTCATTCATTTGCCCATCAATGTTTTTCTGGGCTTAATAAATGCCAGTTGTTGTTCTAGAAATAATATCATAAAGAGATTCCTTTCTATCTATTGTATGGGGTAGGAGGCATGTACTAGGTATTGTTAGATATTTGAAGCAATAGGTCACTGATAATTCTTAAATATCAAATGACTGTGTTTTAAAGTGAACCATTTTCCATATGTGCTTAACCTCTTGCTATGAGGTTAATAGTTACAGTTTCATAATCTGCCTTTTTTAAAAAACTGGGATAGAACAGCATTTTTACTGGGATAGAGTAGTCTGTGAGGTTTCATATATAACATTCGCACATTCTAATTCCTATATGATATTAGAATGAAACTTCACTGGAACTAGAAAGTGCCACAAAATATATGGTAGAAGGCATAAAAGCTCTGTGTCACATGGTTGTAGCATATTCACGCGTGCAAATTATAATATTAGGTTGGCGCAAAAGTAATTGCAGTTTTTGCCATCACTTTCAATGACAAAAACCACAGTTACTTTTCTAATAACCTAATGGTTGAATTTAAGAGAAATAAAACAACAATACGCTGTGTTGGCTATAACACACTGTATTTTCCTTTCCATGAGATTTATTGTACTCTGTCTCAGAATGTGTCTAAGTGTCCTACTTAGACACAATTATTTACATATGATTGTGTATGTTCTGTGTTTCAGACAACATGGAGTTTATTTAAAGTCAGTAAGTAGCCACTGAAGGATGTTTCTTGTCATTCTGTTTGGCAAGCTTGCAGGAGTAGAGAACTTTGTCCTATTGTCAATCTTGTGTTCTTACTCACTTTGGAAAACAAGTCCTTTACCTTTGGGCAGAAAGACTTTTGGCTATGGAAAGTTAATATGGGTTTGAAGTACAGGGAACCTGGATGAGAAAAAATGGTATTTTGCCAAGATTTATTTTTTGAAATGCCATATTTATAGAGAATGAAGATGAAGCTTAAGATTTTTAGTAGGCTTCTCTATCAGTTAACATCATCCACAGTAATGCTGCATAACAAACAATCCCAAAATTCAGTAACTTCAGACAATGATTTTATTCTTTGTCATATGTCTGTAGATTGGCTTCTCCAGTCAGGGCAAATTGCCCGTTTTCCTTAAGTGTCTCTTACCTTTGCTGGGACCTGTTCCCGTGAGATTAGCAGCAGTAAAATGTGGGAACTGTGGAACATGTGATGCCTCTTAATGCCTAGGCTTAGAACTACACACTCTTACTTCTGTGTACATTCTGTTGACCAGATCATGTCATAACTCAGCATTCTGCCTGGAGTAGCTAAGTGCTATTGGTGGTCATTCACTGAATGAGGAAGCACAAGTGGAGAAGCTCCTTCTGGGAAAGGATGAGTTTAATTTTGAACCTGTTGGACTTGAAGGGCCTTTAAACTTATGAGTGGAGGTATTCAATAGGCAGTTAGATGTATGGGTGAAAAGCTCAGAAAGAATGATGTGGGCTGAGGATAGAAATATGGGGATCATCAGCATTAAAAAAGTAATGAAAGTCAGTGGAGTAGGCGAGAATGTCCAGGGAGAAAATTTAGATTAAGAGAAATGGGACTAAGTTCTACAAGCAAATATTTAAATGGCTGACTATGGTAGAGTCGCAAAGAAGAATTGTAGAAGGAAAAGTCCAAAGAGAAAGAGGAAGATGAGGAGAGTCAACAAATGAGGGCAGCAGAAAATAATACATTCTGCAAACCTGATTATTGACAGCTAATATTCATTAGAGTCCTGGGATGTGCTAGGCATTAAATATGCCCAACTACTTTATGTAGAATATTTTATTTAATTATCACAGTAATTCTGGAAGGCATTATTAATAACTCCCTTTTATAAAGGAAACCAAATAGGAGTAAAGTAATTAGCCGAAGATCACAAAAGTAATAGATGATGGAGACAGATTTGACCACAGGAACTCTGATTCTAGAGCCAGAACTCTTAACTATGTTTTATAAAAACTGAGAATTCTAAACAGACCTAAATATTTTAGAAAAATACAGCCTTATGATCTATTAAATATGCTTATCTATAAAAGAAAATGTTTGTGATTAAGTAAGACTTATGCTACAAAATATTTTGTAAAATATAATCCCAATTAGATATAATTGAATGAATTGATCAAGATTGCCTAGAATAAAGAGTGGAACTTGGGACTTGCAAAACTAGTAATACTAGTATTCTTACAAAATGTTAAATGTGGCTATTTTGGATGTGATTATGGACTATTTTTTAAAAATATTTTTGAGCTGGAGTGCAGTGGTGCAATCTCAGCTCACTGCAACCTCCATCTCCCAGGTTCAAGCGATTCTCGTGCCTCAGCCTCTTGAGTAGCTGGGATTACTGGCATGTGCCACCATGCCCAGCTAGTTTTTGTATTTTTAGTAGAGACAGGGTTTCGCCATGTTGGCCAGGCTGATCTCGAACTCGTGACCTCAAGTGATCAACCTGCCTCGGCCTCCCAAAGTGCTGGGATTGCAGGTGCGAGCCACGATGCCCAGCCATGGACCATTTTTATTTTTACTTTATTGCTTTTCCAAAATTTTCTGAAATTTATATTTATTATTTTTATAATTAAAAAATTAGATATAATTTTAAAATTCCCACTCAAATCCTGGGGGAGTTAAATGAGGTTTTATATATAAGGAGTGCATGACAAGGTATTTTGTACCTGTTAGATGATAAATACAGTAACATTGATGGTTTGATATAATATTGTCACATTATGTGCTTTAAAAATGAATAAAAGTAACTCCAAAAATGTGTGAAAGCAGAACACAAAGCACTTATATATTGCTATATGCCTATGATATATATATTAAACCCCTATAATGTATATATTAAATATATATATTTAATTCTACAGCTAAAATGCTTAACCAAGAGATTAGAACATATTTGTTAAAAAATAATATCCCATGTTTTATACTCTTAACCTATGTATATTTTTAGTGAGGGGAAAAGATGCAGACAGATGCATTTATTTAAGCAAATTAGAAAGCTTAATTATGTTAAATAAAAGATCCCATTTTCATTCATATTTAATAGATGAAATATTGATTGTATTTAACAGACTTGATTGCAGTAACCTTTCACAAGGTGGCTACCAAGTTATGGAACCAATATTTCTGTTGGAGAAGGTTAGGGTTATGGCCAGTATTACTGTCATTATTTTTTAAGTGGCAGAGGCAACCATTCTTCTTGAGCAACCTGCTATGAAGGCCAAGCATGCATGAACAGAGTTTAGTGCCATAATCAAATAAAACTTACATTGAAGGTTATCTCACATGAATTTAATGATATGCATAATTGTTATTCTACTGCATGATAATTAGGCATGAATGTAAGCAGTTCTTATAAATGATAGTAATTTGTAGGAATTTTGCACAGCCAAACCAAGCACAAGAAGAATGAGTCTGGCAAAATAATGGATAATCTTAAAAGGTGAGAGTCTAAAATGGAGCCTGTGTTCCTCAGCACACTGTTTCTTAACCCATTGGATTCTCAAAATTATCTCATCTTGGGGGAAGGAAGTAAGGCAAAGGAGGGTCGAAGGAAAAAAGAGTAGAAGAAGAGAACATTCATGTTATTAGTTGTTAGAGGTCGAATGTGTGCCTGTAAAAGATATGCTGAAGTTCTAACCTCTAGTATTGTAGATGGTGACCTTATTTGGAAATAAGTTGTTGTACATATAATTAGGGAAAATGAAATCATTCTGAAGTAGGTAAACTCCTAATCCAATATGACTGGTGTCCTTATAGGAAGAGGATCTTGTGAAGACAGAGATGCAGGGAGAACACCATGTGCAGATGGCGGTGGAAAGTGGAGTTATCTTGCCACAAGCCAAGGAATGCCTGGGGCTACTAGAAACTGGGAGAGGCAAAGAAAGATCCTCCCTTAGAGGCTTCAGAGGCAGCATGGTCTCCAGCACTTTAATTTTGGAGGATTTCTTGCCCCCGGAACTGTGAGAGGGTAAATTTCTGCTTTTCTAAGCCACCAGTTTATGGCACCTTATTACAATAACCCTAGGAAATGAATACCCGGTTTTGCAAGTTTCCTCTTCCACTCTGATTCTGTAAAAATGGGTATTTTATAAATGAACAAATATCTGCTGAGTGCCTTCTGCTTGCCTAGGATTCCTTTAGATACTGGAGTTAAGTGTTGCTGATGAGATAAACATGGTCCCTGTCCTCAAGGGGTTTATAGTCTATGAATTCCGTGTTCTTATTCCCATGACACTTCGTATTGTCTTAAAACACAAATTTCAATTTTGTTAGAATCATTTGTTGCCATGTCGGTCTACTCCACAAGATAGTGAAATCTTAAGGGCAGGTGCACAATCATTTCAAAAGACAATGCTTACTGAATGAAAAAGAAAGAATGAATGAATTCAGTTTGAGGATGAAAAAAGAAAGACATTATTTAATGGAGAAACAGGGCTAATGGAAGTTGTATGTATGCCTATATACGTGTTTTATTTGTCTAAATAAGAGCATTTTTCACATTAAAAATAAGAACATATTTGAAACATTTTAACTGCATATGCTACTGTGCCGCTGTTTCTATTTCTACCTTCCTGTAAGTTAGCAAAATATTTTATTTTATTTGGTAATATTGTAGACGTGTTGCCTTCAAATATTATCAGATTTCATAAGTTGTTTATTTTCATGTTCAATTTACTACAACTTTTAACTGTTTATTTTATGGATCTGTAAAAACCAAAACATTTTTAAAAAAATAGTACATGTAACGAGCACTATAGTTTGAAAGTTCTGTGTCAATGTATGTGAACTTTTAAAGGTGATACTCCAGGCAGCAATTGGAGGCTTATAAACAGAAATGTCATGAAAGATAAATTCATCATAAATTACCTTTCTAAATCTCATGTATGTGAATTTAGAAAATCAAATTTTACAGTAAACTATCGCAAGAACAAAAAACCAAACACTGCATATTCTCACTCATAGGTGGGAATTGAACAATGAGAACACATGGACACAGGAAGGGGAACATCACACTTCGGGGACTGTTGTGGGGTGGGGGGAGGGGGGAGGGATAGCATTGGGAGATATACCTAATGCTAGATGACGAGTTGGTGGGTGCAGCGCACCAGCATGGCACATGTATACATATGTAACTTACCTGCACATTGGGCACATGTACCATAAAACCTAAAGTATAATAATAATAATAATAATAATAATAATAATAATAATAAAAGAAAAAAAAAAGAAAATCAAATTTTAAAATAAAATATAATTATTTATTTACTATTCTTAAAATGTGGTATCTTTGATGTATTAAGTCTTTCAGGAAACCAACCATGTCTTTCTCATCTTTGAAATGTCCCTTTATCTCCATCTCTCCACCTTTCTCCCATCTCTTTCATCCCCAGCTCTTAGAAAGTACCTAGGGCATTGTATTACTTATGTTTCTTTCCCAAGATAGTAAGGGGAAATAATGCCATCCTATATGTTTTTCTGTGTCATAAAGGAATTCAGAAAACAATAATTTTATTTTTCTTGTACCTCACAGAGATAATACACAAACACAAAAACTTAATGATACTTTTTCCTTCTTTTTTGAATTATGCAAGGTATCTGCTAATAAATATATTCCTCTTTGCAGATACAATTTTCTGAATCCAGCTAGTTTTTAGCCTGTATTCATTGCATAAAAAAGTAGAATAATCCTGTGTATGCCTCTAGCTGTAATAGAAATCGGTACCAATTATGCCATTGTACTTTTTCACTCTGAATAAAAAAAAAAAAAATACTCTTTGGGAATTGTGCTGCCCCCTGGTGATGAATGGAATAATAAAATAGAAACTTTAAATAAGTTTACTAATACATATTGTTCATTAATAAATGCAAAATTTAACACAAAGTCTGCACAAAAGGTAATTCAATAAAAAGTGTGCATCCACAACTTAGTCATCTGATACTACAGTGATTTTTAGGCCAATCTTAGAAATGGAAAGATGGAGAAAGAAAGATAAATCACAGAAAAGGGACCACAGGCTTGAGAAAAATAAGGATTCCAACTCCTCACAACTGCAAATGTGAAGAAATTTTATGTTACCTCAGTTTAGAAAGCCAGTTTCTTCACGGAGGGTTAATGGTAAGCTTCAGATAATGACAGCAAAACAAAACATTACAATGTTTCTCAAACTAACAAAATTTGATTTTAGTGGATTTGATTTTATTTCTGAGAAGTCTTATACCCTAAAGTAGATTTTCAATACATACATCCTCAATTTATTCAATTCTGCTGAGAAGATGCTTCTTTCCTTTCTCATATGTTTACAGAGATTTTTAGAGTTATGTACTGTGGTAGATAGTAGTTTGTGAGTGCTTCATTTTTTAATCTCTGTGTTTTATCCTGTGTGCTTTAGGATATAATAATCCACAGTTGATGTCTCATACCGAGTGCTATTTAGAGGCAATCTAGTCTAGGTAATTCTGAACATAGAATTTTAGAATAACAGTGACCTTACAGATCATCTTATCTAACTCTTAAATGATGCTGGATTAAATCTTCACATTTTATATAATGAAGAAATTCAATTATTTCACAATAATATTGTAATTCTTCTTTTGAAAGTGTAAGACAGGGCACCATGGCTCACGCCTGTAGTCCAAACACTTAGGGAGGCTGAGGCAGGTGGATGGCTTGAGCACAGGAGTTCAAGACCAGCCTGGGAAAAATGGCAAAACCCCATCTCTCCAAAAAAAAAAAAAATTAGCTGGGCATAGTGGCATGCCCCTGTAGACCCCAATACTCAGGAGGCTGAGGTGGGAGGATCGCTTGAACCCGGGAGATGGAGGCTGCAGTGAACCAAGATCCTGCCACTGCACGACAGCCTGGGCAACAGAGTGAGACCCTGTCTCAAAAAAAAAAAAATAGTCTAACAACGACAACAGAGCTTCTCTCTGCCAACTTTTTCCCCCAGATATTCCTTTCTTCTGTCTTGTCCCCATATCAGTTTTACCCTATTTTAACCAATGCCTTTTTAGATAGAGAGATTCTTGGGTGTTAAGGGATAACTGGGTGGGAAGAAATGTCTGGCACCATTCTGCTACTGCCTTTCCAAATCAATTGAGAAAAGAAATCTAAAGATGTGCACAGACTCCACTGCACTCACAGAATTAGTGTTTGTGCACTGTTAATTAAATAAACATTAAATAGAGTGAATGCTTGCCGTAGTTAGGGACGTCTTTGCAAAAAGCCCCCTAGCTGTTCAGGGATAAATAATGTAGGAGTACCAGAGGAGTTTATGTGTTGCTGGCCTTGCTATGGAATCTCAGAGCTTCAGAGCCAACACAATGTTTTCTGCAAGTTAGATCCCCAGGCGACACTTGGTCCTCAAGTTTGCTGACTTTTCAAGTAGAAGGAGAAGAAATAGTACATAATTTTAAATGAAGAATACTTACTGAGCTAAGAATTGTTTTTCTACTAGCTTAGCACCGTATGCTTCTAGAGTTATATTGTCAACAATTCTTGGTACTTGTGTATTTGGCTATTTATTTAATGTTGAGACTGAAAACAGGGTGACATCGGCAAAAGGCAGAGAACAGAATAAAATAGAAAATAGAAGTCCCAGCAAGGCAGTTTGCAGTCTGTCACTATTCAGGATAAGAGAAATAGTGGGCATTAACATTATCGAGGAGCCCAATCTAAACATATAACTGACATATTAAATATTTAATTCATTACCTCAGCTAAATTATTGGGCTGAAAGGTGGAGATACTGGCCACAGCAAAGTCAAACAATAATGTCAAGATGCCAGGATAATATGGGACTAAATGAAATTGCAGGCTTTTGTCAGACCTCCTTTGTGAGAAAGGGAGGAGTAACCCGGCTCTTTAGTGGAGAAACACCAGGAAGCATAAGTAGACTATCCCCTTTGGGCCCTTAGGGGGACAGGAAGTATAGATTGGGTGCAAGTTCACTGGGTCTGAGCAAGAGTAGGATGAAATGAAAGAGTTTTCCACAGTGGTGATGAGAAGGGGAGCCGCTTTGAAGGATGGGTAGGAAAGTGAGAGGTAATAGACATCAAAGAGTTCTCAAACAGATTGACAAAGTGAAAAAAATAAGACGATAAGGATGAGAAAGTACAACAGAATGAGCTCCAGTGGCTTTTTTTTTTTTTTTTTTTAACTGCATGCTGGCTGCTTTGCTCCATGCTGAGTGGGCACAGCCAAGGCTGTACACTTAGCTGTTGAATCTCAGGTGTGATCTGCATTGCGTAGCAAAATGAAGAGAGAGTGGACTGGGTGACCCTTAAGTCTAAAGGCCTATAGCAATTTCTTGTTTTATCACTGGAAGTCTGAATAGCAATATGTAGAAAAGTCTCAAGGTCATTTAAAACAACTGCCTTCTCCCTTTCTCTTTAGTTTTTCTGGGGTAAGTTAATTATTCTAAGATGGCATGTGAAATATTTTGATACTGGAAGAGGGCTACTTTTATACTAGACAACCCTGAAATTTATAACAATTGGTACCAAAATACTAGTCATTGAGGAATATGATGGTATAATCATGAGGTAAAAGGAGGCTCTGATAGTGTGAATGAATAGTATTTATGCAACCACTAGTCTAGCTATGTCTGGGAAGTAAAAATACTATCCAAGCCTTATGAGTCAGAGTGCTGTGGCTTGCGAAAACTGTCTTTAAAAACTTTCTCTAGTGTTTGATTTTCAAATGGATTTTTTTTTTGTTTTAACTACAATTTTTAAACTTGATATATAAAGGCAATGGAAACATTTATGTATGTACTCACATTTTAGTTAGAAATACTCCAAACGTTTTGACATAAGCTTATAAAACACAGATTCCTTAATTCTGTAGAAGGCTGCAAAGTAAACATTCAATTACACATAAAGCTTTTTTTAGTTCCCCCAAAGTGGTTTATGAATGTGAGATATCAACTGTTAAACACTCAGAGGCAAATACTAAGATTAGAGATTATATTTTTAAAATTCTGGTTTTAAGATATATTCAGTCTAACATCTTTTAAAAATTTTGCCTCTTAATTTTATTATACTATCTACTCAGCTGGGTTACAGTAAGCTAATCTAGGCTTACAAATCTCTGTAATACTTTTTATGCGATAGAAGAACCACATCTGGCCTGCCCAGCCAGAAATGATAAAAACAAAATTTAAGGTCTCCATGAGCTGATTTATCATCTAATGGAGAATTAAGATCCATATACTGGAACATAAGAATAAAACAACTTTTGAAAATAAAAACATAATAAATCCTTGTATATAAATTTTAGGGAAATGTAAATTGAGTAACTGATTCAGAACTTTTCTGAAAGAATGAAATCCTTTAGGCAATAGTTGAGGATAATGGTGGATATTAATTTTGTCAAATACTTTCAAAGTATTCTTGGTAAGGTCAAAGGAATGAATTAAAAATATAGGAAAAGTTGTGGGTAAGTTGGATGGTGGATGATATTTAAACTATGTTTTGATTATTTTTAAAACATTTTTCAGAAAAAATAACTTCTTTGGATCAAGTGTGAAGGGATATTGTAGCAGATCTCTAAATTTATGGAAAATCTTAAATACCAGTTAGGTGACTAGAATTTGGTTCAATGGTTAATGAAGAATTAGTAATATTTAACACAATTGCCAAAGAGGGTCATATGTGTATTAATGTGAGTATATATAACATTTGAGAATTCATGTTCAAAGTAAAATCACAATACTGAAAAAAAAATTAGCATGCATCCAACAGAATTCTGTGGGCAATCTCACTAAATCAGCCACAGTTTCAATGGTAGCCAAATCCATTTTCTATCCCTGATCTATTTCTAGTTTACTTTCATAGATCTAATTAAGTTTCTTCTCTTTTTTTTTTTTTTTTTTTTTTTGAGATGAAGTCTCACTCTGTCGCCCAGGCCGGAGTGCAGTGGTGTGATCTTGGCTCACTGCAACCTCCGCCACCCGGGTTCAAGCGATTCTCCTGCCTCAGCCTCCCAAGCAGCTGGGACTACAGGCATGCATCACCACACCTGGTTAATTTTTGTATTTTTTTTAGTAGAGATGGGCTTTCACCATATTGGCCAAGCTAGTCTCGAACTCCTGACCTTGTGATCCGCCCGCCTCAGCCTCCCAAAGTGCTGGGATTACAGGCATGAGCCACCACGTCCAGCCGATCTAATTAACTTCCATTGGAACAAAGTGCAAAAAGGAAGAGGCTTGTAGTAGAGTCCATTGAAGATCTTATTATTCACTCCCGCTTTTCACTTTTTCTGTGGGATGGAAACTTAATCAATCTGTTTTTATTTAACCCATTTCTAGTATTCCTTCTATGTGAGTCACAGCCATACCAAGGTAAGGCTATCTAGTATTTCTGGGAATTTCTATCACCTCGTTGCTAATTCATGAAGAATTTTAGAACATTTCTCAGAAATTCCTCTTTTCCAGGATACCCAAAATTTGAATTCCTGGCAATTATTCTAATAATTTTGGCTCTTATAACCATCTCTTAGGTAATTTAGGATCAAAGAAGTTAATAGGAAAAACTGCTTTGTAAATTATTCAACACTTTATTATTAACCATAATAATAGCTATAATAATAATTTAGTATTATAATACACTGACAGTAAATTGGCATACAGTTGTTAGGTGCAACTCCAGGTGTGAATATATTTAAGCAAGCATGATCTTTGAAATCTGAATTGACAAAACAGTTAAATTATGAGGTGATTTTTCCATTACAAAAAGGTTGTTTGCAAAATAATCACAATGAGATATTTTTAAAGTTTCAATAGTACATTAAAATATGACTTGAAATATGTAATTTGATTTGAAAATTTTTGAGGATTATGTTTATCATGTGATATTGGTGAGCTTCTGTATACATATGACACATGCTTTTGTTAAAATGACTCTTCAAAAAGTTTCCTTTTAACAAGCCACATTTAACTTGCTTCAGCCAGGACTTGAAAAAAAAAAGATGTTCCTAAACATCTATTTTCCAATTACATAGGCAACTAGTGCTGTTTAGCCAAATGTTCTTAAGCACCCTGCCAAGTTTTACAATACAGTTTTTCTGCTGGCAGCGTAACATTTTGTTTGGGAGTCCTTTCCATAAAGGTGGACAGTTCCATGAAAGCTCTCAGCAGAACATGAGGCACTGTGCCATGTGAACATAGCCTAAATGAAGGGTCTCATTCCATTTCTGTCTCTAACGTTTGAGAATTCATGTTCTCTATATTTCTATATTAGAGTTATATAATTATATAACTGAGGATAATATTTATATATATTATATATTTTTTAATATAATATTTATATATGTATATATATAATGTGTCCTTTATTTAACTGTTTGACCTTTTCTGAGTTCTTTAACTTATCTTGAATGCTGTTTTCTCATCTATATGCATAATCTGGACTTAATGATCTCTAAAGATCTTTCTGGTCCTAATATTCTGAGCATCAGAAATAACATTTGGGTTATATATGAATGAGGAATTCTAGCCAGAATTCCAAAATATCAACAGTCATTCAGTTATGCGTCCATCCATCCATCCATCCACTAATTCATTAAATATTTATTGAGTACCTACTATGGGTCAAGTACTTCCAAATGCTATAAGTATAGTAATGAACAAAACAGAGTTCCTGCCCTCATAGAGCTTAGATTGTAAATGAAGATATAATATGACAGCTGGTGATAAGTGATTAAAAAAAATAATGTTTTGAAATGATGCTACTGAAAGTGCCATACACATGTCAATGCTAGTCTGTTACTGGTGCACAAGATAAATCCATAAATTGATAATCAGCATTTTGAAACTTTTATAGCAATGTTCAAAGACAAGTAAGGTGACCCCTGTGGCCAGATCTGAGTAAGTGAAACATCCTAGGAGATGATATCAGAAAATTAGCAGATAGATGGTCTAAGTGCCTTGTAGTAGGTCTAGATAAGGACTTTTAATTTTATTCTGATTGACATGAGAAACCACTGGAGATATTTGAGCAAAGAAGATTAATGATCTGATTTATAGGTTAAAAGATGTAAAATTGTTTTATATCTGGTATAAAATATACTCGAGGAATACAGGAAGAAAAGCAGGGACATCAGATGGAAAGACATGGCAATATTCAAATAGGGACTCTCGTGACTTGAAATAGAGATAGCCAGGTGGAGCTGATAGATATTCTGAAGAAAGAGCTGATGGATTTGCATATGGTTTTGTGGCTTTTATAACTGGGTTATGGAAAGAGAGAATAGTTGACTGACTAGATTTTTGCCTGAGTTAGTGAAAGGGGTGCCATTTATTAAAATGAGATTGGAGGCTGAAGGAAATTGGAGGGAAGGAGTGGATAAACTTTTAGAAATGTTTTTCTATTTTTAAAAAAGAAAAAAATCTATCTTAAAAATTGTACTGTTGGAGCAGCCTTTCTACATGCACTGACTTGATTGAAGCCTATTTGTATTTCTAAGAAGTGGTATTTTTAGAAACTTGCACCTATTTTCTTTACACGTTGTGGAATAAAAAATGAGAAGGGAATGGGTCACAAATGGAGGGAACCAGGGAGCCAAGTTTCTTCATTAATAAAATGGTTGGTACTCATTGAGATTGTACTATAAAATTCTTTTTATATGTTGTAAATACCTAACGACTATCAACCATAGCATCTGTCATGGACTTCTAATATAATGCATAACTATTAAGAGTACAACGCTGTGGTTCTAAATTTATGAAAGGCAATGTGTCTTCAGCACATAAGTATTTCATCTTGTTTATGGCATTTTTACTTGATGGAAATATACTACTATTGAACCAAAATAATTCAAAACAAATAGTTATAGACATTAGTTATATAATAGTTATATATAGACATTAGTAATATAATTTAAAATATGAGATCAGAAGAGATAAATTATTAGTAAAATAGAAACAATATTATACAATTTTGTATATCAAATTGCATGAACTAGAAAAGAACCTAGAGCATACACAGAAATTATTATATTAACTTAAATACTCCCTTCTACACACACACACACACACACACACACACTCTCATGTTTCCTAGTCTATTCAGGTGGGAAATTGGTTTGTTTTTGAACTTTATAGAGCAACTTTATAGATGAGTAGATCAGTCTTACACTCAACTTTTTAAGGAATATATTCTTTTTTACTTTTATTTGAGATATTTTAAAATAAAGTTTCTTAACTGTTTACATAAAACATAAATTCACGTTTTTATCTAAAATAATGTTCTATTAAAATTACAAAATTATCAAAAGTATTGATAGTA
This sequence comes from Pongo pygmaeus, assembly GCF_028885625.2. NCBI lineage: Eukaryota > Metazoa > Chordata > Mammalia > Primates > Hominidae > Pongo > Pongo pygmaeus. The sequence goes on along the minus strand of NC_072384.2, from coordinate 112,518,509 downwards.
ATTTGGTTAGCATACACATTCCTATAAAGAAATGGCATATTATAGAATGCTTGTCTATTTACCCTTTCCTAAAATTAAAAAAAAAATCATTTTTAAAAATAAAATATACATTTTACATTTAAAATACTTAAATCTAGTATAAATTTAGAAATGACAGGACAAATATATATTATATGTATATATATAACATTTATTTATATATAAATATGTATAGATACTACTATAGATATATAAATATATAGATATTACTATATATATTTATATATCTCATACCCAGAAATCTATTGATCGGAGAAAACCATTTGCAACATATTATTGTTTTTTCTTCCCAGCTAATATTTTTATGTATATATGCATATACATAAACCCATATATTCTTAAAAAGTATCTTTGCAAAGAATTGACTGTTTTAAGGGTTATTATTTTATTTTATTTTAGTTTTTGAGACCAGAACAATAAAAAATGATGCAACTGCATGGATCTTGTTTCTCAGTTAATACATTTTATAACCAGATTCTATAGTCATTATCTGACTTGCATTAAGTCTTCTTTCAGGTGGTAAATGCATCTGAAAAAAAATGAACATTTACAAAGAATAACAACTAATTGATTATATTTTATCCTGGCAAATAACATCAGTAGAAATTTGAATTCTATAATAAAAAAGATACTTATTTATATAATTTATCATAAAGTGCGTATTATTTTTGTGTCAGGAATTGAAAATGAGTCATGCTCAGAAAAGGTATGCTTCAAATTTTAAAAGTTGATCAGATTCCTGCTGTGACAGGATTAAAAATAGAAGTTAGTGTATGTTTTCTTTTCCACCTGTATCTCTATGTAAACAGTAAGTGATTTAGTTTAAAATTGTATTTACCTGCTAGAAAATATGTTTTGCACATATGAAGCTTGTCAGCTACAAAATATATAATTTAGACTCTCAGAAATTCACATTAATTTAAAAATAACTATGCAAGTATTACATGATTTAAAACCCACAATTGAAAAATTTTTTCTTGTTACTAGTCATATCTTATATAAGGAACAAAATCATCAATTATTCTCTACTTTTTAAAAAATTGAACCTGATGCTATAGAACTTCTATTATTGTTAGTGTGATATGAGATATTTTTAGTACTGAGTGGTATATTTTTGATACCTTTATTGCCAAATTATCTTAGATAAAATAAATTAAGGAACTTTGTAATGCATTTTTGTGTTATCACTGTAACATAAAAATGCAAATATTGTATACTAGCAAATATTGTATCCCTATGTATGTGTACCTGCACACGTGCGTGTGTGTGTGTTTGTTTTAAATATTGCTCTTAAATGTAGAAGACATTTGTGAGTTCATCTCTAATACTTACAAAATTTGCTAAATGTCACCTTGGCTCTTCTTTGTGTGTCATAGTGAATATTGTGAATTCCATTAAAAGGTTGGACTTTTACTTTCAATCTCTTATCACAGATTTTGTATTATAACATGCTACTCTATTATAATAAAGCCCACGAATAGGATATCAGATTTTTAAATCCAAAGATTAGTGAAACTTTATGGGAAAACATTCCAAGTTATGTAACTATCCATGTGATGTCTGAAGTCCCATTTACTTACCCATAGGAGTATGAAGTGAGTAGGGAATTTGGTAGTAATATTAGCTATTAACTATAATATCAAATTTCTGAATTAAATAGAATGAAAAAAGACTAAAAACAATACCCACTACATGTTCAATCATATTGTTATTAAGTAATTTGGAATGGGGACTTAATTGAAAATCAGCCTGAAATGGAATAGTTTTCAATAATGTGTGTATCCGGTGTGTGTCAGAGCAATTTTTCCTTATCCTTTTAGACAAGTGAATGAGGACCTAGGAAAAGATATACTAAAAGATATACACTAACCTGGCTAACTGAATAAAACATTTGTAAGGTATCCTACTCCTTTTTCTGTTGCTATAACTGAATGCCTGAGACTGGGTAATTTATAAAGAAAAGAATTGTGTGTCTTATAATTCTGGAGGCTGGAAAGTTCAAGATTGAGGAGCTGCATCTGGTGAGGGTCTTCTTGGTAGAGACTGTCTGAAGGGTCATGAGGCAGCAGAGGGTATCACATGGCAAGAAGGCTACAGAATGCCAAACTGAATTTTTAACAGACCCTTGATACTGCTCCATTGGGGATTAAGTTTCAACCTGTTTTGGAGGGGGCAAACATTCACACCATAGCATAAGGTATGATATTTCTTCTGTTGTAGATGCTGCTGAGTAGATTGATAACATGATAACACCATTGACTACTGTTATGCCCAGGAAATTTCTTCTCACAAGTGATGCCTAACTTTTATACAAAACTATGTATATTTTGTATCTGTGGTAGGTGAGAAGGGCTGTGTTTTATATTTTATTGTGGGTAAAATGAATTTTGACTTTGATTGTGGGTCTTGTTCAGGAGCAGTGAATCAAAATCAGATAAAATTATTTATATTTATTAGCAGTTTAACTAAATTTGTATAGTATTATTATTTCTAAAAATGCTACAAAGGATTTATCTTAGAATGTAAAATGTTATAAATCTGTGATACAGATTGTATTTATTATTCCTTTTACAGATAACCCAGAGCCCCATGTATTGTTTTCCAGTAACCATTTATTGAATAAATACGTGACAGAACAAATAAATGAATGACAGATATTTCTCTAGTGGTGGCTGTCTCCTTATCAAACACCCAATTACAGTTAGTACTTGAAAGTGTGTTGTTTACTCTGTTGATAGTTTCTTTTGGTGCTCAGCAGGAGGAGTGCTTATACACTGTTGGTGGGAGTATAAATTTGTTTAACCATTTTGGAAGACAGTGTGTTGATTCCTCAAAGACCTAAAACAGAAATACCATTTAATCCAGCAATCGCATTACTGGGTATGTGCCCAGAGGAATATAAATCATTCTGTTATAAAGACACATGCACGTGTATGTTCACTGCAGTACTGTTCACGATAGCAAATACACGGAATCAACCTAAATGCCCATTAATAATAGACTGCATAAAGAAAATGTACATATACACCATGGAATACTATGCAGCTACAAAAAAGAACAAGATCATATCCTTGGCAGAGACATGGATGGAGCTGGAGACCGTTATCCCTAGCATACTAACACAGGAACAGAAAACCAAGTACTGCATGTTCTCACTTATAAGTGGGAGCAAAATGATGAGTATACATGGACACACAGAGGGGAACAGTACACACTGGGCCCTATTGGTGGGTGAGAGTGGGAGGAGAGAGAGGATCAGAAAAAATAACTAATGTGTAGTAAGCTTAATACCTGGATGATGAAATAATCTGTACAACAAACCCCCATGACACAAGTTTACCAATGTAAAAAACCTGCATATGTGCCCTGGAACTTAAAATAACAGTTAAAAAAAGGAAAGTTGATTGTGATTGTACTTGCAAGTATGATTATGTTGTAAAAATAACAACCCACTACTCATCTAAATGTTTTAGAAAGACCAACCCACTGGAGATTATAGAATCTAGTTTCTAGAATAATAGAGTTTGGGCACAAGAAAGCAATTTAAAATAAATTATAATAATGTATTTTATAATCTAGTCTATATTAGTATCAGGTGGGTGCTTTTTGTTTTTTATCCAAGAGAATAATGTGACTATGAATTGGGTTTTAAAGCATCCCAGAAAACTTGTTAGAAGGTGATCTTGGATTAGGCTTTATATGTAAATCATCTGAAGATAACAGTAAAGACTGTCAGTCAAAAATGTTGTTTGCCACACCCCTTCTTCTCACTCCAAGTCTAACATTCACAGACTTTTCTTTTAATTTTAAAAGGGTCATTAATTTAGACACAACTTTACCCTGAATGAGCAAGTTTGGACAGATAACTCGGAACAGTGAAGTGAACCAGAGCTTCTGTTTACAATTATGCAAGCTCATCACTGCAAACATACTCATGTACTAGGGAACAGATGGCGATAAAATGCAGTGCATATTGTGATGTCCAGGTCATGTGCCCCTCATGGAGCTTGTTTCACTTAAAAGAGTGCCACCCTAGTGCATTTGCACGAAGGTACCTATTGCCCAAGAGTAGCCCTGGGTTGGAGAATGCTTTGAAGGAAGAGAGACCTTAAAAACAAGCATGGGGTGATAATAGTACAATGTTTCACTCTTGCTATTTCTAATTTTTGCCCATTTCTAGTGTAAGCTGATTGAACATTTACCCTAGAAAGTGCCTATTGCATATTATTAGTCAAGTAAACATTAGCTGATGAAAGGAATGAAAAAGGAAGTCTCACTCTGAAACCAATGCAAGAGAAAGGCCATAGTCCATTTCTTAATGTGCACATCTTTATCAATGCTTAAGAAATCAACCTTGATATGTGAATATAGTATCATATTAGGAACATCTAGTCTAATTCCTTCTTGTAAATTCTCCTAATAGGAAAAATATCCCATACACTGCCACTTTAATTACAGTGAATGGCAAAGGTCTCACAGTGATAAGGCATCACAATCAGGCTGGTTTTTATTAGACACGAGGGGATGGTTGAAGGCATGATAATCTAGAGAAGAAAGATGTTTGCTAATGTTTACATACTTAGCTCCCACTGGCATTTTACCAGCTTGGAGGTTTGCACTGTCCCTCTTAATCTGTGAAAGTGCATCCAGATTCACAGCAAGACCTCAAGGAGAGCCAGATGATGGGGCAGATGGCAGATGACTAATTTGGCAAGCCTTGATGAGTGGAAATTGTTTGTTTTAATTGCTTGTCAAGTCCAGTACCTACATTAAAGTTAAGGACCTAGCACTTTCACAGAAAATGAAATACTACAAAGTAAATAAGAAGGACTTTCTATGAGGGAGGGATAAAGAGGGCAGGCAGAGAATAGTGGCAAAATGTGGTAAAGGGAATATTACATTTCTGACAATTGTATTTCTGTGATCTTATTTTTTCATCCAAGTATGTATAGATGACAGAAATGTAATTTCTAAATCTGTAAAGCCTTTCTGTTTTTCCTATTTTCAACATAGAAATGTTATGAAATAAAAATTAAGAAAAAATATTTGAAGACAGGGAAACAATAAAGACTAAGAATATATATATGCAGTTATAAGTTAGTTGTTGATATTTGATATGATACATTAAAAATCATTTGCAATTTTTTAATTTTACCAACCTCATCTTTGAAATACAAAGTACAAACATTTACAAAGATAAATGTTCATATTGGGAAGACTAGATCAAGGTAGACTACTCAAAAACCATATTACTCATAGAAGACAATCATGTATAATTTTGATGTACATCAGTTTTTTTAGTTTTCAGTTATGAGGTTATTTTCCCTCACACTATATAGTAGCTGCACTTAAGAATTTTGAGGGCTCTTAAAGACTATTGTAAGTCAACAAAAGAGGTAAAGTACAGATCAATTCAATTTTAGATAGATCAGCAGATAGGAGTATATATAACATATTGATTAATCTTTCATCTGTCTGTGGTATTGAATACCTGTGTCTTCCATAGGTACAAATCTATTAGTAAAGGTCTACGATGCCAAAAGTTCTTTTCATTAGGCTCAAGGATTGTTTAGAAAGTGTTTAGTAGGCCGGGCGCGGTGGCTCACGCCTATAATCCCAGCACTTTGGGAGGCCGAGGCAGGCGGATCACGAGGTCAGGAGATCGAGACCATCCTAGCTAACATGGTGAAACCCCCGTCCCTACTAAAAACACACAAAAAATTAGCCAGGCATGGTGGCAGGTGCCTGTAGTCCCAGCTCCTGGGGAGGCTGAGGAAGGAGAATGGCGTGAACCTGGGAGGCAGAGCTTGCAGTGAGCAGAGATTGCACCTCTGCACTTCAGTCTGGGTGACAGAGCAAGACTCCATCTCAAAAAAAAAAAAAAGAAAGTGTTTAGTTAATTTCAGCAGTCTACATTTTATCACTTTGGGATTCAATAAAACAGTGGTAGAAGATAAAGATTCAGATAATACATAATAGGATTTTTTTTTAAGGGATACCAATTTTTACACTGAAAAATATTTTATGTCTAGTTTTACGTAATGAAAATTATGAAACACATTTCCTATTTTGCTATTAATAGTTTTTTCTTTAATACATTTAATTATGTAGAATATGAAATTTCTGAAATATAAATTTGTTTCCATTTTTAAACTCTTTTGGTCCTAATCACAGCTGATAAAGATATTTTACAACATTGATACAAATTTTTTATATTAAAAGATACCAGTACAAATGAATAAGAGCAATAAAATCCAGAATTATACTAATAGAGTAATGTATGATCATTGTATATGATTCATTCAAGAATATAAGGATGGTTTAATAATTGCAATTTATCAATAATTTACCCTAATAAGATTAAAAAATAAAACTTCTCAAAACTGAAAAAGTGTATGATAAATTGCAATATTCAAGTCTGAAATAAAAACCCTAGTTTTAAAGTAGAATTCTAGAATATATAACATGATGAAATGTATGCTGAGTTAAGGGAAGCATTTCCATGAGTGTTAGAAAAAAGACAGGAATGACTATTACACATCAATTGAAAAAAATTATCCTAGAAATGTTGTGCTCACAACAATAAAGCTGGATTTACGAATAACACTCAGCATAAAACCTTACTTTGTAGATAGGAAAACCAAGACTCAAAGTGATGAAGTGATTTGCTCAAGTTCATTCAGCTTTTAAAAATGGAGGAACCAGTGTTTGATTCTGGCTCCATTCTAGTTCTCTTTTATTTTTATTTTCTTAATTTTTAAAAAGGTTTTGTAGGGAAAGGGTCTCACTTTGTTACCTAGGCTGGTATCCTGACCTCAAGCAATCCTCTGGCCTCAGCCTCCAAAAATGTTGGGATTTCAGGCGTGAGCCACCACACCTGGCCTTCCTTTATATATATTATTTACCATTTTTTTTTTCATTCTAGTTCTCAATGACTCTGAAGTCCATATATTTATTTAACAAATGTTTACTGAACATCTATGCCTGTTTACTGATGTTTACTGAACATCTGCTATATGCCTGCTTTCCGAGGTGCTGAGCAGACAAAGGGCCTATCTCTTATGAGGCTTGCATTCTGTTGTGGAGACATATCATAAAAACGTAAACTTGCAGATGAATAATGTAAATTCACATAGCGAGAAAAAAAAAACACCAAAATGAAAAGAAAGCAGAACACGACATATGGGAACCTGATGTCTATTTTAGATAAGGTGGTCAGAAAAGGCTGTTTTGAAAAGGTAACATTTGAGCAAATACTTAAATACAAGTTCTTACAGGCTATAAGAACTTTGGATTTTATAGTCAGTGCAATTAGAAGCCAAGGGGTGTTCTCCGTAGGGGAGTGACATGAACAATTTACATTTTTTGAAAAAACCATTCTGGCCTCTGTGTGGAGAATAAATAAACATGAATGTGTTTCTCAGGGTTCCCCAGAGAAATAGAACCAAAAAGATTTAAGTTACAGGATATCAAAAAGAGCAAACACGAAGAAAGGACTTCACCTTCTCTCCCAAGGAAGGAGTTAGTGCATTTTGGGTTGTAGATACAATAGTTGTATCATGTTAGGGGGAAGTATGACCTGTTATTTTCTTTATTCGGAGATTAAGTACAAATTAAGAAGTTGTGTATGTGTGCCAAGTTAACAAGGGATGGGCTCATGATAGTTAATTTTCTACGTCAATTTGTCTGGGCCGTGCAATGCACAGATAGCATATATATACAAGTATATATATACACACACATATATGCTATATATAGCACACACACACACACAGATACACACACATATATGCTATATATAGCACACACACACACACAGATTTATTTAAAATGTACTATATAGTCTTGGCTCATACAATTATGGAGGCTGAGAAGTCTCACAATCTGCCATCTGCAAGCTAGAGACCCAAAAAAGTTAAGTGGTATAGTTTAAAGGCCTGAGAGTTAGAGTGGCAATGGTATAGATTCCAGTTTGGATATGAAGCCTTAAGAACCTAAAGTGCCAAGGGCTGGAGATCTATGTCTCAGTTCAAGCAGTCAGGCAGAGAGAAAATTCCATGCCTGCACTGCAACAGATTCTATCCATGCCTGCATTATTCTATCCATGCCTGCACTGCAACAGATTGGATAATACTCATCCACACTGGGGAGAGCCATGTGCTCTACTCAGTACACCAATTCAATGCTAGTCTTTTCTGAAAACGCCCTTATGGATACACTCAGAAATAATGTTTAGCCAGCATTCTGGGCATCCTGTGGCCCAATCAAGTGACATATAAAATTAACCATCACAAGCCCATCCCTTGTCAGCATTAGCACCCATATGCATCTCCTTAATCTGTACTTAATCTCCAAATAAAGACAATAAAAGGTAAATGATTTCATCTAACATGATACAACTATTATGCCTACAACCAAAAATGCACTAACTTTGTCCCCAGAAGAGAAGGTGAAGTCTTTTTTGATGTTTGCTTTTCTCCTTGATATCCTATAACTTAAATACTATTGCGTAAAATTAAGAATACTTAAATATTATGACATAAAGTAATACATCTTATGTTTCATGATAAGGAAATAAGACAGAAAAAGAAATAGACACACCCACACACAAAATGTATTCATAACATAATAAGGAATAAATACTTATGGTAATTACAGTACCCATTTCTGTCAATGGGTTACAGGATATCAAAAAAATACATGATCATAGCTGGTATTTATAACTACCTTTCTCTATTACCCATTTCATACTCCCTTTGCCTTCAGCAAGCACCTCAGTTGGTTATGGTTCTTTACCTGTTGAGGTGACACAAACATTCATTGCAAAATGCATTGGACCGTACTAGTCCTGCTTTGATTGGGTGGTTGTAGTTTTCCATTGAATTTCATCACTGGGCATGGTAATATTAAGAGATGCCCACAGGAAAGTCCTGTGTTAGAGACACGCTCTTCCTTATTACCTCCATTGTGGAGTAGTAATATCAATAGAATCTGCTACTATCCTTAGTGGTCAGGATCAGTTATCCCAGCCAGTTTAGCAATTCCTTTCTTTGTCTGTTGATTCAGAGGAATAAGGAGCCCAAAGTGGCTGCACGGCAGTCACTTCCAATTCAATGGAATAACTGTTGTGTCTCCTGGTAGAGCACAATGTTTGGAAACCCGGTACTTATTTAAATAAGGTGGTCAGGGAAGGCTTTTCTGAAAGAATGACATTTGAGAAAAGATGAGTACAGATTCTTATAAGCTATGGTAAAGAGTTTGGATTTTATAGTAAGTTTAATGAGATGTCAAAGGGTGTTTTTAGTGACATGAATGATTTATATTTTTTTAAATATTATTCTGTTCTCTGGGTTGAGAATGAATTAATGGGGGCAAATAGGAAATACTGGACATTAGTTAGGAGGCCTCTGTGTAAGTCCGGGGAAGAGATAGCAGTGTTTTGGATTAAATGACTATCGCAGTGGAAGTGACAAGTTTGGACCCATTTGGGGATGTATTTTGAACATAGAGATAACAAAACTTGCCATCTCTGCATAACTATTACAGCATTCATTAATAGTCACTGGAAATAGTTATTGCTTCTTGTGTGGTCTTCAATAATTTATATTTTGATGTTTACTACAATGCTAGATTTTTTAATACCCAACAATATGCATTAATCCAAGGTGCATTTATTAACATTTCTGAAAAGGAAAGTACTTATTGGTGTTAAATCAACAAAAGAACTTTTTATCAAGTTCCATATTTTATGTAGCCAGCCTTTGAATTATGCACACACAATATATACATGACTTAAATATACTGCTCACTGCTTTCCTTGCTATGTGCCTTGTAAAACTATACAAGCCCCTATGAAACAACTTGGAAATTTTTCTCAGTAATTATTTTTTCATGACATTTGGAGAAGAGTAGATGCCAAATAAATAATTATTCATTTCTTAATTGATAAACTGATATCTCACAATAGGCATTTGACTTGAGAGTTAGGTAATTCTCTTTTTTTAATTCCCATCATCTTTTCTTTGTAAGCAAATAGAGTGCTGATTTCATAGCCAGAACAAGCTTGGAGGCGATAATTAATTTTTAGTTTTAATATAGATATTGTTAAGATTTCATTATTTTACTTTTAATATATTTCCCCATGAATCAGATTAATCCACTGTTAACCAACCTTTTTATATTGCTACCAACTTTTTACTTTTTTGCTGAATGAGGATTATATGGTTCACACACTGTTGGATATAAATCTTAAGAAAAATAAAAAGCCTGTGTTTGGAAGTATAGCTACATATGTAACACAATCAATAGTAAATAGAATAATTGATGTTTTTATTAGGACCCCACATATAGCTTTACTCCTGGAGTTATATTTGGAATGAAAACTTTAGGGAGCACATGTAAATTTTGGATTTTTGATGCTTGAACTATTGTAGGCTTATAGTTTAAGGACTTTATAATAGTATTGACAAAGGGAGCTGAATTTTGTTTTTTTTTTTTTTTTTTTTCTTTTATTATTATTATTATTATCATCATTATTATACTTTAGGTTTTATGGTACATGTGCGCAATGTGCAGGTAAGTTACATATGTATACATGTGCCATGCTGGTGCGCTGCACCCACCAACTCGTCATCTAGCATTAGGTATATCTCCCAATGCTATCCCTCCCCCCTCCCCCCACCCCACAACAGTCCCCGAAGTGTGATGTTCCCCTTCCTGTGTCCATGTGTTCTCATTGTTCAATTCCCACCTATGAGTGAGAATATGCGGTGTTTGGTTTTTTGTTCTTGCGATAGTTTACTGAGAATGATGATTTCCAATTTCATCCATGTCCCTACAAAGGACGTGAACTCATCATTTTTTATGGCTGCATAGTATTCCATGGTGGATATGTGCCACATTTTCTTAATCCAGTCTATCATTGTTGGACATTTGGGTTGGTTCCAAGTCTTTGCTATTGTGAATAATGCGGCAATAAACATACGTGTGCATGTGTCTTTATAGCAGCATGATTTATAGTCCTTTGGGTATATACCCAGTAATGGGATGGCTGGGTCGAATGGAATTTCTAGTTCTAGATCCCTGAGGAATCGCCACACTGACTTCCACAAGGGTTGAACTAGTTTACAGTCCCACCAACAGTGTAAAAGTGTTCCTATTTCTCCACATCCTCTCCAGCACCTGTTGTTTCCTGACTTTTTAATGATGGCCATTCTAACTGGTGTGAGATGGTATCTCATTGTGGTTTTGATTTGCATTTCTCTGATGGCCAGTGATGGTGAGCATTTTTTCATGTGTTTTTTGGCTGCATAAATGTCTTCTTTTGAGAAGTGTCTGTTCATGTCCTTCGCCCACTTTTTGATGGGGTTGTTTGTTTTTTTCTTGTAAATTTGTTGGAGTTCATTGTAGATTCTGGATATTAGCCCTTTGTCAGATGAGTAGGTTGCGAAAATGTTCTCCCATTTTGTAGGTTGCCTGTTCACTCTGATGGTAGTTTCCTTTGCTGTGCAGAAGCTCTTTAGTTTAATTAGATCCCATTTGTCAATTTTGGCTTCTGTTGCCATTGCTTTTGGTGTTTTAGACATGAAGTCCTTGCCCATGCCTATGTCCTGAATGGTAATGCCTAGGTTTTCTTCTAGGGTTTTTATGGTTTTAGGTCTAACATTTAAGTCTTTAATCCATCTTGAATTGATTTTTGTATAAGGTGTAAGGAAGGGATCCAGTTTCAGCTTTCTACATATGGCTAGCCAGTTTTCCCAGCACCATTTATTAAATAGGGAATCCTTTCCCCATTTCTTGTTTTTGTCAGGTTTGTCAAAGATCAGATAGTTGTAGATATGTGGCATTATTTCTGACGGCTCTGTTCTGTTCCATTGATCTATATCTCTGTTTTGGTACCAGTACCATGCTGTTTTGGTTACTGTAGCCTTGTAGTATAGTTTGAAGTCAGGTAGTGTGATGCCTCCAGCTTTGTTCTTTTGGCTTAGGATTGACTTGGCGATGCGGGCTCTTTTTTGGTTCCATATGAACTTTAAAGTAGTTTTTTCCAATTCTGTGAAGAAAGTCATTGGTAGCTTGATGGGGATGGCATTGAATCTGTAAATTACCTTGGGAAGGATGGCCATTTTCATGATATTGATTCTTCCTACCCATGAGCATGGAATGTTCTTCCATTTGTTTGTATCCTCTTTTATTTCCTTGAGCAGTGGTTTGTAGTTCTCCTTGAAGAGGTCTTTCACATCCCTTGTAAGTTGGATTCCTAGGTATTTTATTCTCTTTGAAGCAATTGTGAATGGGAGTTCACTCATGATTTGGCTCTCTGTTTGTCTGTTATTGATGTATAAGAATGCTTGTGATTTTTGCACATTGATTTTGTATCCTGAGACTTTGCTGAAGTTGCTTATCAGCTTAAGGAGATTTTGGGCTGAGACAATGGGGTTTTCTAGATATACTATCATGTCATCTGCAAACAAGGACAATTTGACTTCCTCTTTTCCTAATTGAATACCCTTGATTTCCTTCTCCTGCCTAATTGCCCTGGCCAGAACTTCCAACACTATGTTGAATAGAAGTGGCGAGAGAGGGCATCCCTGTCAGGGGCAGACTGACACCTCACAGGGCCGGCCAGGTACTCCAACAGACCTGCAGCTGAGGGTCCTGTCTGTTAGAAGGAAAACTAACAGAAAGGACATCCACACCAAAAACCCATCTGTACATCACCATCATCAAAGACCAAAAGTAGATAAAACCACAAAGATGGGGAAAAAACAGAGCAGAAAAACTGGAAACTCTAAAAACCAGAGTACCTCTCCTCCTCCAAAGGAACGCAGTTCCTCACCAGCAACGGAACAAAGCTGGACGGAGAATGACTTTGACGAGCTGAGAGAAGAAGGCTTCAGACGATCAAATTACTCCGAGCTACGGGAGGATATTCAAACCAAAGGCAAAGAAGTTGAAAACTTTGAAAAAAATTTAGAAGAATGTATAACTAGAATAACCAATACAGAGAAGTGCTTAAAGGAGCTGATGGAGCTGAAAACCAAGGCTCGAGAACTACATGAAGAATGCAGAAGCCTCAGGAGCCGATGCGATCAAATGGAAGAAAGGGTATCAGCCCTGGAAGATGAAATGAATGAAATGAAGCGAGAAGGGAAGTTTAGAGAAAAAAGAATAAAAAGAAACGAGCAAAGCCTCCAAGAAATGTGGGACTATGTGAAAAGACCAAGTCTACGTCTGATTGGTGTACCTGAAAGTGACGGGGAGAATGGAAACAAGTTGAATTTTGTTAAACTCGTTTTGGCTGCTGAAGATAATTTTTCAATTGTGTTTTGATAAACAGCTTTGTGAAATCAATGAAACTTGATGGTTTAAGAATTGTCTTGTATACATTGCTTGATTGTAAAATCAATTGACAAATGAAAGTTGTGAGTTACTCAGTGTTACTCAGTGGAGGCTCCACAAAGACAACTACAAATGATTTCTATGAACCTATCCAAACCAGTTCCTTAAAAATCAAGTGTGTCTTTCAAGATAAAATTTATGATGAATATACTGTGGATTCTAGATAGTTTGAATCAAACATAAATGAAAGCCTCAATGAGATAAAAATGTCTACTAAATTGAACAGAATGTAGTAAAAAAACTGCAAAGACTAGAATGTTTGGCAAATACAGTATTGTGATTAATCTAATTTTGTTTTTTGGAGGATCTTTTTTTTGTCAAAAATATTTCTAAACATACTTCTTCAAATTTTCCATTTTAAGAAGGTATATACAAAACTTACCTGATCATTTATTGAGGAATAGCAATTTTTTTTAGTTGAGAGCCATTTTCTGAGTACCAGTTATAATTGTTCTGATATCAATTAAATGAATTATTGCAATGTAGAGTAGCATATGTTCATTATAAGAAGTTTAAACAAAATCCTAAGTATTTATACTATACAAATATTTAAATGAATATTAACAATGAGAACTTATCATAAATTTATAACTATCCAGGTTCAAATATTATTGTATATTATATTGGATATAATATTGTATACCTTTTTATATATGTAGAATGGAAATTATGAAAAAATACCTAGATATTGCAGTTATAGTAATAGATGCATCTCTCAAATTTTGTTTAAGCTTCTATAGAAAAAGTCAGAATACACCAAATATTTTGAAAACATTTTCATTTAGATTATTACATATTGATTTTTTATATTAATATTAAAGTATGAGTATTATTTCCACTTGAGAGAAACTATACAACATAAATTATATATAGGTTGCAATGTGTTATTGGATATACTTTAGAAATGGTGAAGCAAATTTATTAATGGATGCTTGTATTATCCCCATAATTGGTTGTACTAAAATATGTTAATCCTCATTGGAATTTGAAATAATTAAAATCTATATTTCATAAACCCATATAGTAATACCTTTTCTCAACAGTCACTTTATTAGTTTATAAAGGTTTTATATAAATTTAGTGGGAGCAATAAAATAAAGATCATGGATTAAGGTTTTTCCAAAAGGGCCTTTAACATATAATGAAAAATATCTTGGACTTTGATCTTGATTTATAAGGAATATGCACATGAATCAATTTTTTCTTCTTCTCCTGCTTATGTTGAATATCATTTCTTCCTGGGTGTTTTAATAATAAGAGAACATTCCACAGAGCCAATAAAATGTTGTTATGATTAGGAATGATATTGTAATTTCATTATATATTTAGCAAATTCAGTCAAACCAAGCACAACAGTTAAATTTACTCAAAGTCAAAAGTATATAACACAACTAGAATTTAATCCTTTCTGTGTGTAACATTTTAGCAGGTGGGGCCAATATTCATCATTATCTTGATGGTATTGATAATATGACAATGTAAAATATCTATTGCTTGAAAATCCTACTTCCTTTTAGCTCAGTTCTCAGCCATCTCTAAGATGTGTCACTCATTCTTATGGTCCAAGATGATGGCTCATGTTTTAGCCCTGACATCTGCATTTCTGGCATCAGGCTGGAAGAAATTATGAAGAGGAAACTAGGCAAAGTCAGGCTTCAACCGTGTTTGAAATCAAGTTCTGGGAAGGTGTCATGCAACATGTCAGAACTTAGTCCATTGGCCAAACTTACCTCTAAGGGGAGGAGAGAAATATAATCTTTGTTTTGGGTGACCGTGTGTCCAGCTAAAAATTGTGCAGTCTATTACAATGAAGGAATTGGAAAATGGATATTAAAGATTTTAGGGGTATTTGCCATAGCATCCATCCGTATCACTCTACAAAATCTGCATTCTCAAAGGCAATAAATGAATTCGAGCATGGTGTATAAAGGGCTTGGAGGGAGCAATGGAAGAGTAGCGTGGAGGTTATATAAGCTGATAGGACCCGGGAGAGAGAGAAAGTGATTTTTAACATTTATTTAATGTGGGATTTAGAGACAAATAGTAACAACATACCACAGAGTGGGTGGCTTAAAACAATAACGATTTATTCTCTCACTGTCCTGGAGGTTAGAAGTTCAAAATCAAGGTGACAGCAGGCTCATTCTCCCTCTGAAACTCCAGGTAGAATTCTTCCTTGCCACTCTCTAGCTTCTGGTGGTGGCCATCAATCTTTGGCATTCCTTGGCTTGTAGGTACATAGCTCTACCCTTTGCCTTTCTGGTCACGGGGCTTTCTTCCCTGATTGTCTTTGTGTGCACATGGTATTTTCCTCTTCTTATATTAGGGCTGTCCAATCTTTGACTTCCCTGGTCCACATTGAAAAAAGAATTGTCTTGGGTCGCACGTGAAATACACTAACACTAACAATAGCTGATTCAAAAAATATAATGTGTTTCTTTAAATATTTATTTATGAGATGGAGTCTCGCTCTGTTGCCCAGGCTGGAGTGCAGTGGCACAATCTCGGCTCACAGCAAGCTCCACCTCCTGGGTTCACGCCATTCTCCTGCCTCAGCCTCCTGAGTAGCTGGGACTACAGGCACCCGCCATGAGGCCTGGCTAATTTTTTGTATTTTTATTAGAGACGAGTTTCACTGTGTTGACCAGGATGGTCTCGATCTCCTGAACTCGTGATCCACCCACCTTGGCCTCCCAAAGTGCTGGGATTACAGGCATGAGCCGCTGCACCCAGCAAAAAATGTAATGTTTTAGGAAAGTTTATGAATTTGTGTTGGGCCACATTCAATGTCATCCTGGGCTGCATGTGGCCGGATAGCTTCAGGTTGAACAAGTTTGTCTTATTATCATTATATTGAATTAGGGAACACCCAAATGACCTCATCTTAATTTGATTTACATCTAGGAAGACCCTATTTCCAAATAAGGTCACATTCTAAGTAATGGGAATTAGGACTTCAACTTATCTTTTAGGGACACACAATTTAGCTGGTAACAGAGTACTTCTAGAAAATACACTTTTTGGTGAAGTTTAGAAATCCAGACTTTAAAAGTTCGGATTTTGTTTTTATAATGAATTTCCACTATGGTTATAGACATGCAGTATTTTTCAAGATTTTTGGATTAAGATTTTTGTTATTTTTGATGTGTTTATAGGCAAAAACAGGCTTTAAGGTGGTCCTAATTATTAGGCTATACCCATCTAGATGTGTTTTCCTTCCTCTACAGGAACTCATCCCTTTGAAAACAACATCAGGCATCATGGCATCTTTTTTACTTCTGTGTATATAAGACATGAATGTATATATTACCTTATTACTAAGCTGTGTTCCTAGTATGTTTGCAGTCTCCACTTTGTATCTTGCCTTAAATTCAGTATATCTTATGTAACTTACCAAACCATTTTCTTTACATACCATTATTAATAGATTTATAATATATATTTTTAGTCTACTTAGGATTAGAGTCAGTACATTAAGTGGTGACGATTGTGTTCTGGCAGGTATATAAACCATAAGAATAGTATCTAAAAATCTGGCTTCTGGAAGTCACAGACAATTTTTTTTTTTTTTTTTTGAGACAAAGTCTCACTCTGTTGCCCAGGCTAGGAGTGCAGTGGCATGATCTTGGCTCACTGCAACCTCCGCCTCCCAGATTCAAGCAATTCTCCTGCCTTAGGCTCCCGAGTAGCTGGGATTACAGGCATGAGCCACCACGCCCAGATAATTTTTGTATTTTTAGTAGAGACAGGGTTTCTCCATGTTGGCCAGGTTGGGAACTCCTGACCTCAGGTAATCCAACTGCCTCGGCCTCCCAAAGTGCTGCAATTACAGGTGTGAGCCACCATGCCCAGCCACAAAATTAAAAAACAAAACAAAACAAAAAAACTTGTGTAAACTTACGTGCTCACATAGGAATAGAACTTGGCAGACAGATTATTTATTATCAGTCCATTATACCTCAGAAACTCGTGAATATATACAGTGGTACTCCAATTGGTAACAATAAAAGTTGTATTTTTTACATCTCTGGTTGGTAGTATATGTTTACAAATATTTCAATTTAGACCTAAAGACAGAAATACCATTCAACCCAGCAATACCATTACTGGGTATATACCTAAAGGAACATAAATCATTTTATTATAATGACACATGCATGTTTATGCTCATTGCAGCACTATTCCCAATAGAAAAGACATGGAATCAACCTAAATGACCATCAATAATAGACTGGATAAAGAAAATCTGGTGCATATATACCATGGAATACTGTGCAACCATAAAAATGAATGAAATCATGTCCTTTGGAGAGACATGGATGGAGCTAGAAGCTATTATCCTTAGCAAACTAAAGCAGGAACAGAAAACCAAATACTGCCAAGTTCTCATTTATAAGTGGGAGCTAAATGATGAGAATACATGGACACATAGAGGAGAAAAACATACCCTGGGGCCTATTGGAGAATGGAAGATGGGAGGAGGGAGAGGATCAGGAAAATAACTAATGGGTTCTAGGCTTAATAGCTGGGTGATGAAATAGTCTGTATGAATAACCCCCATGCCACAAGTTTACCTATGTAAACAAGCCTGCACATACCCCTGAACTTAAAATAAAAGTAAAAAAAAATGAAAAACGCATGTTTGAGGTCTTGTAGGTGCTAGTTTATTTAGTAAAAAATTTACTCAGCTGGAACAGCTTATACAATAACTATGATTTTAAAATAAAATTGTTACTTTCACTATCTTTTGATTTTGATTTATTTACATCTGTAGAATTACCCAATTAGAAAACAGAGTAAATCATATGTCCTAAAAAAAACCATGTTTAAATAAATGTAAATGGATTTACTTGCTTTATATGGTCATAACAAATGGGATTAAGTTTATCTCCTTGCTATGTATTTCTGTGGAATCTATGCCTTCCTACTCTCTGTGATTAGCACATGTAATTTGGGAATATAAAAGTGAAAGTGTTCATCAGTGTGTGGGTCTATGCCTCTTAATGACAATCGAAATATTTATATTCAGAGAACTGGGATAGGCTTGTGGAATAGAGTTTTGAGAAAGATATTATCACTGTGCATATCATATAAAGGTTATGTAATTTCACATGTATCTTCTTGTCTTTGCAGTGTGTGCAGGAACGGAGAATAAACTGAGCTCTCTCTCTGACCTGGAACAGCAGTACCGAGCCTTGCGCAAGTACTATGAAAACTGTGAGGTTGTCATGGGCAACCTGGAGATAACCAGCATTGAGCACAACCGGGACCTCTCCTTCCTGCGGGTAAAGCTGTGGCTTTCTTTCTCTTCTTTGTGAGTGGACAGTGGTGTCATGATGCATGCAGGCAGACCTGTGTGCTGATACCTGGAAGGGGTGCTCTTCTGCCTGGCAGGCACTGTGACTGTAGGCAAAAGATAAGAGATAGCGAAACACACCCAGGAAAAGAACAAGAGTAACAAAGCCATAATGACTGACGCTCCTGAGTTTAAAGCAGTTGCTGTTGCTCTAAGATTGAGAAAAGATTCTGTCACCATGTAGTACATGACATCTAGCAAATCTTTTTCTGACAAGCTGTGAACTAGGAGAGTCAGAGGATCAATCAGATAACAATTGATAACGTTAGCCAGTCATCTCCGTTTCTGCCTCTTTTCTGCCACTTCAGACTTTTAGACTATTTTATATCACATAAGGAGACTAACACTGTTATTAAACAACAACAACAAAAAAGAAGTAAAGGAAAGAAAAGCATCTGGTTTTGAAAACCTACAAATTATTTAAAGCTGACTCATAGGAAATCACAAGTACTAACATAGATCAATACATGCATGAACACAAATGTGTATATGTATACTTGAAGTTGCTCAATCAGTCCTTTTGGAAATTATTATTATTAATTTTTGCTTTCATTGGTCTATACTGTGTTAAACTGGCTGTTAGTGCTAATGCTTACACTTTCTTAAATTTTGCTTTAACTGGAATATGTTTTGGAAAATCTGAACTTGAAGGGGCCTTTGACAAAGTGAGATGGGGATGTGGTCTTTGCACAATTAAGAATTTATGCTTATAGAAGAATTACTAATATACATTTTAAATAATTGCTTCCCTAGAATATATTTGATCTTGTTTTCAGGAACCTTTACAAACTTCTTAGGAGCACTTTCATATAAATTTAGACTAAGTGTTTTGAATACTGATATAGTAAGCCAGTTAGTGGATAGTAAATTATTTAGAGATCTATGATAATTTGAATAATTCTATACTTAGATAAGTAGTGAAAAGGAGTGATATTTAAATATTTTGAATGTACTAAATATGGCTAAAACTGGTAACAACCTCAGAAAATGAACCACCTCAAAACATAAATAACACTGTGTGGCTTGTGATATCCATTTTTAAAACGACTCTCATAGTTGGACTAGTAAAGCAAATGAACTGAAGGTATTTCCTTATTCTCTACTTGATCGATAGAGCTCTGTTTCTGTAAGTCATGTGTCAAAAGTTTTTAATAATTATGATGTTTAATTTTGATGTCTTTGTTTATCAAAAATAGTAAAGGATATCTGAATCATAGAATAGAGGGACTTAAAAGAACTTACTTTTTGTTTTTTCTTTTCTTTTTTCTTTTTTTTGTTTTTTGTTTTTTGAGATGGAGTCTTGCTCTGTTGCCCTGGCTGGAGTGCGGTGGTGCGATATCGGCTTACTGCGACCTCCGCCTCCCGAGTTCAAGCAATTCTCCTGCCTCGGTCTCCCAAGTAGCTGGGATTACAGGTGCATGCTGCCACGCCTGGCTAATTTTTTGTGCTTTAGTGGAGACGGGAGTTTCACCATGTTAGCCAGGATGGTCTCAGACTCCTCAAGCTCAGGCAATCTGCCCTCCTTGGCCTCCCAAAGTGCTGGGATTACAGGCATGAACCACCGCTCCCGGCCCAAAAGAACTTACTTTTTGAGGGAGCTGTTGTTTAAAGAAGGGAACACATACAAGCTATCCTAGAACATATGACAAGAAACTCAATGACATTATAGAATAGACTAACAAAGAAAGCTGAATTCTGAAGCAGGGAAAAGAAATAATTTAAACAGTCTATTAGATTGGAATAATATAAAAATTAAAAGTCAAGGTCTTTGTTTTTCTTCTTAGGTTTGCTTTACTTTTCTGTACATGGAACTAAATTTCACTGACAACAAAAATAGTTGTGACTATTGTAAATGACAGTCATTATATTAAATAACATAAAAATGTCTTTTTATATATTTTATAATTCTTATGGTCTCATAAGGTAACAGCATGGAATGATAAAAAATAGACTTTAGTCCATATTTAACCTTTAGCAATATGAAAGTAGCATGTAGATATTTTTTGTATATGGTCTATACTGTGTTAGAAACCATTTTGAATTAAAAAGTAAGATACATTATTAGAATGAACAGATTTGGAAAAAGTAAGATAAGGAGGGTAAGATTTCTGCCTGGATAAAAAGTAAGCTATTTCTTTTACAAAAGTAAATTTTGGTTCCTAACTAGCATCTCTAAAAGTTCATCTAAACTTTGTACTAATCCATGTGCATATCTTTATTTTAATATATGTATTTAAAGATAATTCTAATAGCACTTAGTTTTTGTTTCCTAACTTATTTTTTGTTCCACTATTTTTTATAAAAAATCATTTCTATTATGACATGTACCCATTCATGTCATATGCAGTACTTATGTATTACACCTCCCTAATCCTTAGAAAACATATCTGCAATCCCAAGTAAATAATGGCATTTGTTGTCCTTGGCTTCAACAATCATGTCGAGGATGACAGATATGTAATATATAAGTACTGTGTATGTATATGTGTGTATATATAGGCATACTACATATATGTGTTTGTGTATATATACACATATATGATAGATTATGTTTTATATGTGATATATATGTGTTTGTGTGTGGGGTTTGTGTATGTATGTGTGAGTTTATGTACATATATATATATATATAAATATAAAATATTATCATTACTAAGACACACATAAGAACCCAGAATCAGAAAGAAGGTGTGGTCCTATGTTAATGGCAGGTGTGGAATGCATGCTGGGTTATCTGAAGGATTCAGGAAAAGTTTGGCTTATTCTGAAGGATTCAGGAAAAGTTTCATCAAAGGAGTGCTTGAATTAAATCCTGAGAAAATGAACAGAAGGTCATGAGGTGAATGGGTTGTAAGAGAAGGGCATTTCAGTGGGAGTAGTATAAGTCTTAGAAGGAAACCCCTGCATCAGAGTTAATAAATGTGTACTTAGTGTGTACTGTTTTAGACACTAGGCATATACATGCAAATAAATCACATGACTCCTACTCCCAGGGAAGCTACAGTACAGTGTTGATGAAGACAAAGTTTCAGGTGGAATAGAATACTCCACTGGAGAGGTAGAGAACCTTATAGTGGAGATATTTAGGAGACATCAGCATCCAAGTGACAAGTTAACATTTTGTGATTGGATAAGGTAGTCAATGGAGATTAAAAAGAGTAAGATCAAGAAGTGGTTCAAGAATAGAATACTCTTTAACCAGGTGTGGTGGCTCATGCCTGTAATCCCAGCAATTTGGGAGGCTGAGGTGGGCAGATCACTTGAGGTCAGGAGTTTGAGAACAGCCTGGCCAACATAGTGAAACCTCGTCTAGACTAAAAATACAAAAATTAATTAGGTGTGGTTGCAGGCATCTGTACTCGGGAGGCTGAGGAAGGAGAATCCAGGAGGCGGAGGTTGCAGTGAGCCGAGATCACACCACTGCACTCTAGCAGCCTGTGCAACAGAATGAGACTCCGTCTCACAAAAAACAACAACAACAACAAAAACCCAGAATACTCTGGATGCCCCATTGTCTGTTTTTTTGGTGAGCTCAGTATTAGTAGTTCCTTTTCTTACCGGGCCCTGAAAGCAGAGACTATTTGCCAAAATCTTCATAATACTACTGTATTGGATGATACATTATTTCAAATTATACCTTTGAATATGCTACAAAGCTCTCCATTTAATATAAAATTTCATTCTTTCCTAAAACCACATTATGGCTTATTTGTGCTCTTAGTAGCTTCTCTCCAAAATATGTAATCTGTCCATTATTAACACATTATAGTAAGTGGAGTCCATGTAAAGAAAATATAGTGATTTTACCATTATTTCCTATAAGTTTCAAATTGTATGAGTGGATAATAAATTTGTATTTACCTATTATAGACATAGTTCTCATCTACATTTATGTACCAAATTTCTTATAAAGGTTTTACAGTTTCCTTCCTCTAAGAGTGACCCAAATAATGTATTTAGAGGATCAACAGTGATCTTAAATTTCATTCTGGGTTCATTTCTGTCTTTAGGAACTTAAGAAATTACTTTAGTTTTTAAAGGATTTTTATCCTTGTTTTCATCTCTAGCTAGCAAGATAGTGGTGTTTTGCTTTGCCGTTTGTTTTATTTTGTATGAAACCACTCTAATTTCTATGAATTGCGACAATTTTCCCTGATACCTCATTTATCTTATTCATTATCTGCATATTCAACATTTATGACTAAGACAGTGATAAAACATAGTAAATATTCATTAAATATTTGTTGAATGGACAAGTGAATTAGTATTTGTCTTAAATTATAGACCCCAATTTCATATATGACCTGTTGTCTAGATAAACATGTGAGTCATGTTATTTCAGTGTGACCTCACACACAGGCCAGGTATGTGGGAATAAGACAATCAAAATCCCTTCCCATGAGAATTTGGAATTGTCACCAATAGCATTCAGTTTCTCTATTAAGTTCTTGACTACTCAAATACCATCACCACACAGCCATCGTTTGTCTTGTGGTTTGAATATCAGAGAGAGCTGCGCAGATAGAATGAAGCCAACACACTGAAACAGATATAGAATAGAAAAAAGCAATATTTACCCCAAGTAGTAATTTGGGGAACCATTCATTTCTATTTCCCACACTACTTCTGATGACTGATTGCATTCCAGCCATTTCCACCTCTGCTCTTGCAACTTTATAGTAATTTCCCCCTTTTCCCCTTAAACTAGAAAAAGATTGTTTCCTTTTACTACACTAAAATGCCTTGTCTAGTACGTCTCCTGAGATTTCAAGAACACAGCAAGAGTGAGCCTTTGCAATTGAATTGAAGATGTACTTTTAAATAATTTTAATGTTTTATAGATACTTTCCTTAATCTTTGTTAGACACATTTTGTTGAAATGCTTTTAAATGCATTCTTTTCAAGATGCTTTTATTATAGCAATCTTGATGCTTATCTCTGTAAACACCTTTCATGCCAGCTTTCTTGTAACCTCCAGGTTTGCATTTCTTTTTGGGAAGAGAAATCCAGTTTACTATGTTTAACATTCAACTCCCGAGGAGCCACATTGCTGGCTAGAAAAAGGCCCTAAAACTTATTTATTATGTATTTTATCACCATCACAAGGTTAAGACATATAATAGAAAGCAGCGAGGCATAAAAATCACAGATTTTGCGCTATTGTCTTACACTTTGTGAACTCTTTAAAACAAGGCAAAATGTAGTAAGTAATGGGAATGAACTATTAGACCTTTTACCCTCATTAGAATTCTTGGGAGCTTTCTCTTCTTTGTCATTCCATTGGTCTTCTTTGCTACTGCTGGCACTTAATAACTCAGTGCTTCTAAAAAGGTGTCTGACCCACCAGCTTTTACATTTTAAATTTATTTTCTGTTTTATATATTAACTTTAAGCAAATAACTATAATGTGTCAATTATGTGTAAAGAAGTATACTATGAAATGTAGATTATATAGAGAGTGTTAACACCTATCCTCAGTCATTGCTATAATAGGTAACAATTTTTAATCTGTGGCTTGAATTTAGTTGTGTGCAAATTATTTTAGAAATAGTGTACATTAAGATTATAAGGAGATAAATTTATTTAACAGTTGATGCATGGATGTGGAATAGATACAATATTGTAATTCATTGGAACTCTGTATGCTGTAGTCTAGAAACCTTAAATTTTAATCATTATACATGTCTTTTATTTCTAATAAATGAATAAAAATAAAGTAATATCTAAAAATGCCTTTTAAAATAACATTAATACTCTATTATTGATAGCAAAAGGCAATGACTTTGAAAAAGTCAGAAAGTATAGTTTT